>NC_046171.1:3658100-3903100 GCF_011064425.1 Rattus rattus | reverse complement strand
TGATTCGATCTGGCTTCTCTCAGTTTCTTAAATTGCTCTGCCTCAAACTAACTCTGGCGATTCATTCTCCGGCTCATTCTGTCTTCACCTGTGTCTAGCTTGTTTTCTCTTCAACCTGTCTCTAATAAAATTGCTTCTCCCCACCCCGTACTGACCCCTTAAGTAACTTCTCTTTCCTCTCTCTTCTCTGAGAGTTGAGCATATCCTGTTCTGTCAAATCTTTCTCTGATTCATCACTTTGTCTGCCATGCAATTAGACATCACTTTCTTTTCTTTTCTTTTTTTAAATTATTTATTTATTTGATGTATACAAGTACACTGTAGCTATCTTCAGACACACCAGAATAGGGCATCGGATCTCATTACAGATGGTTGTGAGCCACCATATGGTTGCTGGGATTTGAGCTCAGGACCTCTGGAAGAGCAGTCAGTGCTCTTAACCCCTGAGCCATCTCTCCAGCCCTAGACATCACTTTCAAACATGGCTACAAACTAACTTTACCTTTATTGTTTGGGATTAAAGGTGGGAACTAAGTACATTTCTGTATTCCAACCAGGGGGATAAAGGTGTAGGCTGAGCCACACCACAACTAGAAACAGCTTTTTTTTTTTTTTTTTAATAACACCTTCTTGGGGCTGGAGAGATGGCTCAGTGGTTAAGAGCACTGACTGCTCTTCCAGAGGTCCTGAGTTCAATTCCCAGCAACCACATGGTGGCTCACAACCATCTGTAAAGGAGATCCGATGCCCTCTTCTGGTGTATCTGAAGACAGCTACAGTGTACTTATATGAATAAATCTTTAAAAAAAAAATAACACCGTCTTGGGGTGCACAGTGTAATCAAATATCCTGCAACAAGAAGCTGGGGAGATACTCAGGAGTAAAGAGTACTCCCTGCTCTGGCATAGGATTCTGGTTTGGTTCCCAGCACCTACACGTCAGTTCATAAGCACCTGTAACTTCAGTTCCAGAGAAGAATCCCAAGTTAGATTCTGGCCTCCACAGAGACCACACACACACACACACACACACACACACACACACACACACACACAATATACATACAGACATGTAGGCACTCATACATACACATGAGATAAAGTATGTAAACCCTTAAAATTGTTTCCAGAGAGATCCATCAGTGTTGTATTTATGAAATAGAGTTAAAATAAGGCGCTAGATTGGACATCCCAAGCCTGTAGACCCAGCACTTGGGAGGTAGTAGTATGAGAATCCTGAGTTATAGGCCAGCCTGGCATACACAGTAAGATCCTGTTTCAAAAAGCAAAGCAAGCAAACAAACAAAAAAACAAAACAAAACAAAATAAAAACTATAGAGGCATCCCCCAAAAAAATGGTGTTTAAAAAAACACAGAGTGAGTTCCAGGACAGCAAGGGCTACACAGAGAAACCTAATCATTAATTAATTAATTAATTAATTAATTAATATGCAAAAGATAGCTTATATTCCATATAAGAGATAAAAGGTAAATTTGTGGAAACTTTCCATGAAGCAAAACAAAAATAAAAACAACAACAAAAAGAAAACAGTAAAGGGGGGAGGGAGAGAAGAAAATGAACCAGTAATCAGCTGAGAAGGTCCAACACATGACCTATAGGAGAGTCATAAAGCATAAGGAAGGGAGGGAGGAGGAAGAGGAGGAGGTAGAGGAACTATGGAAATGAAAAAAAAATCGGAAAAAATAATACAAGAAAATTTCCTAGCACTAAAAGTCATCCTTCAAATCAATCAACACAATGACCCAGAAACTGCTTTTAGAAAGCTCTATCAATGTGAAATTTAAAAGAAGGCTAACAAGTTGACTCAATGGGTAAAGGTACTTGCTGCCAAACACAATGACCTAAGTCTGGACCCCCCGGAACCAAGTTAGTAGGAGGAAAGAACTGACTCCCACAAATTGTCCTTTGACCGTCACACACGATGATATGTATGCATTCATATGCACATGCACACAAATAAATGTATATAACAATTTAAAAGAAGTCTAAAAGTTTTCACAAAGTCAAAGTAGGTTATTTACAAAGGAAAAAAGGAGTCAAAACAGACTCAGAATTGTTTAAGTCTTAAGAGTGTAAACCTGAAGATCAAATTCTAGAGCTTGAAACAGAGTTTCCAAAGTAGAGTTCTATACCCAGCAAAACTATCAACCAGGGGGCAAATAAAGACATTTTCAAATATACAAGTTCTCCAGGTACATCTCTTCTATCAACACTTTCTCAAATATCTATCTAAAATATACCAAAAAGAGGGAGCCAATCAAAATGGAAAATTTTATACTTCAAGGAAGTACTCCAAGAGAAGAAACATGAAGACATTTCTCAGGACCTGGATGCAGCAGGGCTGGTTAGTCCCAGAGAAGCATCTGCCCAAAATGCAGAAGGACAGAAACTTTTAGGAAAGGCATCACCCAAAGAGCCTGGTGAGGTGTTGTGCACAAATCCTCCTTGATCCCTGGGAGGCTGAGGTGGAAGGATGATTTGAGTTAAGGAGTTCCAGGGCAGTCTGGGCAGCACAATTCCACACACCATCTCTCAGCAAATTAGAGCTTCCAGTAAGAGGAAACAAACAGCAAGATGGCCTAGTTACTTCATAGATCAAATATTTGGGTTGAGGGACTGGAAAGATGACTCAGTGGTTAAGTGGCTGTGCTTGCCAGAGGATCCAGGTTCCATTCCCAGAACCCACACAGTGGCTCGCAACCATCTGTACTTCCGGATCCCAGGAATCCCATACCCTCTGAAGCCACAGACTTCCAAGCAGGCAAAACACTCATGCACTTTTTTTTTTCCCACTTTGGAATTGAATTCCTCATAAATACTTCTAAAATGAATTAGATTGTTTTAAAAATAGAAGTAATAATTAACTCAATGAGAGAAGTAATGCAGTTAAAAATACAACCAGGATGTATTATTTTGCTCAGCCTTAAATATTTATAAAGCCATAATAAACATCAAGGATTGATTTAAAAGCAGTAAAATTGGAGTGTCCCCAGCTTGCCACCTAGCATAACTATCTGAGTTCTATGCCCAGGACTCACATCTCACATAGTGGAATAAGATAACCTACTCAGAATAGTTGTCCTCTGTCACTCTGTCACACACACACACACACACACACACACACACACACACACACACACACACACACACACACACACACAGAGAGAGAGAGAGAGAGAGAGAGAGAGAGAGAGATTGACAAAAGCATCATTGAAGGAAAGTGGAGGATGGACTAATCAACATAACATGTTATCTCCTGTTGTTCGAGAGATCAATAGTCAAGACTTCAAACTGTAAAATATAAAAACAAACAGTATATTTGGTTGTTGTTTTAAAACATCTGAAATAAAACCTAGAAAAACAAAGGTGGCTGCCTCTGGGGCTGGGCTGCAGGGTGGAAAAGGCTAGAATGGAAACGGCTGGTTTGTTATAAGTCCTGTGATACTTTGTAACTATGAGTATTCTTTTAATTCAGAAGCATTCAGTTCATAATGTTCAGGGTTGTGGTTTACTAAGCAGGTACAGAGCCTCATTCTGCCTCGGTAATCTCAGCTCTTGGGTGGGGAACCAGAAGAATCAGAGGTTCAAAGTTACATGTGATACCTCTAACCTTCCACTTCTGTTTCCTGCCCAACCCCTGTGGTCTCTTCTCTGGGTGGGGCTCTGGTATCTTTTTTTTTTCCGGAGCTGAGGACGGAACCCAGGGCCCTGCGCTTGCTAGGCAGGCGCTCTACCACTGAGCTAAATCCCCAACCCCGGGTTCTGGTATCTTTTTTTTTTTTTTTTTGGTTCTTTTTTTCGGAGCTGGGGACCGAACCCAGGGCCTTGCGCTTCCTAGGTAAGCGCTCTACCCCTGAGCTAAATCCCCAGCCCCCGGGTTCTGGTATCTTAATGTGCCTTCCTTGGTCCCTCTTCCTCCTCCATCCCACTCTGAGGCCAAGTGTCTATCATCCAGTGAATGTCAGGAGTGCCTTGGTGCCCTCAGGCCTCGCAGTTCTACCCTGTCGCCTTATCCTTCTCCATTTTCCGCTTAAGTTCAGGCTGAGTAGGCAGCAGAGCCGAGGTGGAGTCTGACAGAAGCCTAGACTCTCCGGTTCCATCTCTATCAGCCTTCTGTATCTGCAGTTTCTGCATCCGCAGACTTCAGCATCCATGAAAATGTAAAAGTAAACAGACACAGACCTGTTCTCTCTATTATCATTCTCTATTATTCCCTAAACGATACAGTAAAACTGCTATTTGCAGAGGATTAGCACATACTGGGCGGTGCGCATAGCCTGTACGCAAACACTAGGGCGTTCTAAGTAAGCCGTGAGCATCCTTGGATTTCGTTGTCTGCACGGGGTCTCGGAACCAGTCTCTCATGGGCACCGAGAGAGAATGCACGCTCATCGCTGTTCAGTTCTCTTTGCTGTAGTTACACATGATCGCTAGCTTAGCGCCTCGAAGCAGCACAAATTTATTATTTCACAGTTCTGTAAGTCAGAATCCGACTGAGCTCAAACCAAGGTGCCAGCAGGACTTCATTGCTTTCTGGAGGCCCAGGGGAGCCTTTTCCGGCTTCTAGAAGCTGCTGGTATTCCTGAGGAAGCAGCCCCGCACCGCACAGTCTTAGCACCCAGAAGGCATCCCATTGTTCTGAGTCTGCGTCAGAACAATATTGAATTTCTATCGGTTGGCCCTGGCTCTTCCGTCTTCCTTTTTCCCCCCTCAAGGACTTAAGATTTTTATTTTAAAATTATATGTATGCATAAATGTCTATGTGTAGGGATGTGCGCGTGTAAATGCAAGTGCCACGGGGGGCCAGAGGGTCACAGATCCCTGGGGTTACAAGGCAATTACTTGTGAACCACTGCTTGTGGGAACTGAATCCAGGTTCTCTGCAAGAACCGGCTTAATGGCGCCATCTCTCCAGCCTCTCCTTTAAGGGCTTGCGAAGAGGTGAGGCTGGTCCCACTTAGATGAGGCAGGCTCCGCCCCAGACCAGCTGATGAGCCCTTATTGTGCCTGAAGCTCAGAGTCATTCAGCGGTTTGTTTTTTTTTTTTTTTTGTTTTGTTTTGTTTTTTTCCGGAGCTGAGGACCAACCTAGGGCCTTGTGCTTGCTAGGGGCAAGCGCCTACCACTGAGCTAAATCCCCAACCCCTCAGCTTTTTTCTTTTCACAGGAAAGGGAGTCAGGTCCTAAACCTCTTAGGAAAGACTGCTTCCCTCTGCCTACCACAACCATAAGTTTTGTTTAGTATTAAGAGTTTGGGGGATTGCAGAGATGTCTCGGCGGTTAGGAGCACTGACTGCTCTTCCAGAGGTCCTGAGTTCAATTCCCAGCAACCACATGGTGGCTCACAGCCATCTGTAATGGGATCCGATGCCCTCTTCTGGTGTGTCTGAAGACAGCAACAGTGTACTCGTACAAAAAAAATAAATAAATCTTTTTAAAAGAAAGAGTTGGTGGTGGTGGTGGTAGCGGCGGCGGCGGCGTTGGTGTGTGTGTGTGTGTGTGTGTGTGTGTGTGTATGCACACGTGTGCATAGCTAGCTGGCCAGTGAGCCCCAGGGATCCCGCTTTGCATCATTGGAATTACTGGTGCGTGCTACAGTGCCCTAGATGTTTACTATGGGTGCTGGAGACCAAAGTCAGGTCCACTTGCCTATGTGACAAGCATTTTATTGACTGAGCCATTTCCCCAGCCCCTAATTTTGATTTTTTAAAAGAAGTATTGTATTTAAAAAAAAAATTTTTGTTTTAATTACTGAAGGTTCCTCCCCTTCCCCACACACAAGCTCCCTGCTCTAGAATTTTATTCCCGAGGTTAGTGAGTGTCTTAGTTAGGGTCTCTATTACTGTGATGAAGACACCATGACCAAAAGCAACTTGGGGAGGAAAGAGTTTATTTTGTTTGCCTTACCTCTCCCAGGTCACAGTCCGATGAAGGAGGCCAAATCCTCAAACCAGACAGGAACCTGGAGGCAGGAGCTGATGCAGAGGCCATGGAGGGGTGCTGCCTACTGGCTTGCTCCTCATGGCTTGCTCAGCCTGCTTTCTTGTAGAACCCAGGACCACCAGCCCAGGGATGACTCCACCCACAATGGGCTGGGACCTCCCCCATCAAGCCCTAATTTAGAAAATGTGTTACAGCCGGAGCTTATGGGGGCTTTTCCTCAGTTGAGGCTCCCTAGTCTCAGATGACTCTAGCTTGTGTCAAGTTGATGTAAAACTGGCTAGGTCAGTAAGCCACCCTAATGTTGGCCCTGCCTGGATCTCCTTCTTGGTGCACCCTTAATCCCAGCTCACTCAAGCAATAGGAGTAGGGGTGGGGGTGGGGATCGTTCTGTCCAGAATCCAGCCCAGTCCTACAGGGCCTTTGCCGAGCCACACATTCTGCTCCAGTTTGAGAGGTGGGGGCTCAGGCTACCGAGCCAGTGATCGGAAGAAGAGTTATTGGGATTTGATTCGGTTTCTCAGGCACCCAGAGAGGAGCCAGCCCCCTTCACACAGATACCTGATCCTCCCCTGGTGGCTGCAGAGTTAGCAGCCTTAAAGACTGATGGGAAGGCTGGGAAACTGAAAGGGAACCTAGTACAGCTTGAAGGTCACATGCAGCCAGCGGGTGTCTGAGCCGCCACGGGGAGGAGGGAGGGACAGAGGAAGAAGCTACTCCCCTCAGAGAGGCCTCCCAGGAGGCAGGGGCCTGATTCTAGCTACCCTGGCAATGTCACCAAGGAGACTGCTGAGGTGGGGGGAGGGGTGGTGGCAAAGGAGGGTCCCCCATTCAGAGGCTGGGGGAGGGGAGGGCTGACGGAGGTGGAGGCAGGAGGCAGTCAGAGTTCTCAGAATGGGTAAGCTAAAAGGCTACGGGGCCATCCTCGGAAACTGCGCACTGAAGACCTTCCTCTGTTCTTAACCACCCGCCCCCTCCCTCATCTGCCTAAGCCTCAGCCCCTGGAGGAAAGTAGGGGTAATTCCCATTTTACAGGCAGGGGGTTTCTGATAGCCATCTGGGACAGACGGTCTCCAGCTCACCCCGCCCCCATTTTCCCTCCTTTGCCTCTTGGTATCCCTCTCCAGAAGGCACAGGAGAAGGAGGAAGACTTGGGAGGAAGCTCCTAGACTGCTGACTGCAAGTGTTACTATTGGGACGGGGGCAGGGGGGTGCGTGTACCAAGACCAGCACTTCTCCCAGAGCTAGCCAGAATGCTGGCTGGAGTCCGGGGAAGAAGCCGGCAGCAGCCTCCCTTTGCATAGCTCACACTGCCAGCCCCGTTTCCCACGTCACCGTGACTGAAGTTCAGCTCATACCTTCAGTCACTGATTTAACTGTGTCAGTGGCCTCCTGACCACCCTACCCTTGGGTCTCTCTCCTGCCTTGTTTTCAAGAACCTGTCACCTCCAAGGGACTGTTCTGGCTGGAGAGGGTTGATTCCCACAGGTAGAGGGGAGCTGGTTTGAGACAGTTGAGGGAGGGATTTCAGCCCAGCTTCTGGGAATCCATTCTGCCCGAACCAACTCCCCACCCCCAACCTCCCCTCCTGCCTGCAATCTAAGGTACCTTCCAACACTGCGGGGCACCAGGCAGGGACTTGGCAGATATTGATTGGATTTACTCCTCTTGCCCCTGCTGCGGCACAGCCCCAAGGAAAAAAAAAATTCTTCCACAGAAGTCCTGGGAGCAAGCCCAGGCATTCAGAAGGCAACAACTTCTTGGGTTCTATCTGCAATGAAGACCTTGCCACCTGGGCAATAAGACCCGATGAGATACAGGGGACCACAAAGATGCTCCTGGGAACATCTCAGAGACCAGCAGCAATTGGCAGCCCCCACATCAGCTCCCATATTCGAAATGGTAGAGCAGGTCCTTTCTCCCTCCTCACTCTAAAGCTGGCTGATCAGAG
Source organism: Rattus rattus (assembly GCF_011064425.1). Classification (NCBI taxonomy): domain Eukaryota; kingdom Metazoa; phylum Chordata; class Mammalia; order Rodentia; family Muridae; genus Rattus; species Rattus rattus. The sequence continues at coordinate 3,895,189 of NC_046171.1, read as the reverse complement.
TCACAAAGGCGCTAAGACCCAGGTCTCACCAACAGGTTGGGAGGGAGATAGGAAGGACCTGACTACCCAGATGTTCTGCAAGGTGTGGGAGACGAAGCTGAGGGCGGGAGAAGGAAGAAATTCTCATGGTGGTGATGATGATGATGGGGGAGAGGAGGAGATGGGGGAAAGAGGGGAGGAGGGAGGGGGGGAGAGGGAAGGGAGAGGGAGAGGGGGAGGGGAGAGAGGAGAGAGAGAGAGAGAGAGAGAGAGAGAGAGAGAGAGAGAGAGAGAAGTCGCTCCATCCAGCCCCTGCTGAGCAATCTAGTCTGGTGTAGGCCACCTCAGGTCTGAGGGCCAGCCTCGCCGTGCTCTGCGGAAGCTTGGAGGGGCAGTTTGCAGCATGAACCGGGTTCCCGTGAGCCTCCAGCTGCCGGAGACCCTCACTGATGAGGAAAGGACTCAGGAGGGCTGGTGACCTGAAGGGTCTGAGGTCCTAGTCCAGGCCCACCAAGGCCAGCCCTTGCTTCTTCCCCTGGGCCCGATCAGACGCTTTGCGCCGACTTACTACTCAGAGGGCCCTGGAGCTGTTGACCCACAACTAATCACTAATGGTTTGCATATTTTGCATAGCGTTTGCATTCCCCCGAGGCTCTCTGCAATCACTCCCTAGAGGCCCCTCCCTTGTCTCTCGGGGCTCTATCCCTCCGCTCTGAGTATCCCTCATCCTCCTGCTCCCGGAGCCCAGTCTTCCTGCACTGAGCTTTCACCTGGGCTGAGGTGGGAAAGGTCATGAATGGGGCGTTTCTAAATCTCAGACCTCATCCTCTCTGACTTGAGGGCTCAGCAGGGCAGCGGAGGGAGCTGGGGCCACCTTCCAAGGAGGTGGCTGAGATCTGCCTGGCGATTAATCCTCCTGCTAATGGAGGCGTCTCCGCCACCAGGGCTTTTACGGAAACTCAGGGAAGCCCTTTAGGGCCATCAGCGCTGTCTCTGAGGTCCTTAACAGACTCATTAGTGGTCTTCCACCTTGCAATTAGGGGCCTCTCCTCTAAATGGCAATGGGGGGGGGGCAGGGTGGAGGTAGGGTGAGGCCCGGAGGCTTTGAGCAGAACTCCTGCAGCCTGCACCTGCCCACCCCATACCCTTGCTGAACATCATCACGTGGAACGAAGCCATGGCTGCCTTTCTTCCTAAGCGTGTGTTTCAGCTGGTGAGTCTGAGCACGGTAGAAGAGCGGGGCTACACCAGGACTTGGGGGAGGCCAGCCAGGCCTGGGGGAGCCAAGTTGAACCTCACCTAGAGGCCCAGCCTCAGGTCTGCTGCTCTCTGTGTCCATGAAGCACTAAGGAAGCAGCCAATCGTTTCTCCAAAACATTTAGGTGGGCGGACCCAGCTAGGACAGGCAACCGCTAAAGCCAGAGGTCATATGTGACAGCCCTCTGGGAGGTCCCCATCAAGCCAGGATGCTTGGATACTTTAGTGTCCTGGGCGAGACCCACCATCTTTAGGACTGGTTATAAAACTCACCATTACTGTTGAGTTTAGGGTAAAGAAGGATCCCTTTCTGGAGAGATGTGAGGAGGGGCTGGGGAGGATGGTGGAGGGGGAGGGTAGGCATAAAGGCCATCCAGGGGGAGGATTGGGCACAGAGGAAGCTGTTATTTTCTGTTCCTCAGACAGAAGCTTGTGCTGGGCGCCAGATTTTCTGCAACCCACCAAAAGGGACAAAGATATAAGAAACCTGTCTTGTTCTCAGTAATGGCCCATCAAAATGCCTAAGTGGGGGCTGGAGAGGAGGTTTGGCAGTTAGGAGCCCTGGCTGCTCTTCCAGAGGACCTGAGTTCAGTTTCCAGCAACCACAACCATCTGTGACTCCAGTTCTATTGGACCCGGTGCCCTCTTCTGGCTCCCTCGGACACTATACACATGAGATACAGACACACCTTTAGGTAAACACTCATACACATAAAATAAAAATGAAAAAAATGAAAAATAAAAATCTTTTTAAAAAACGCACGAGTATGGAGGTGTAGTGGGACATGCCTTTCATCCCAGTACCGCTCAGGAGGCAGAGGCAGGTGGATCTCTGTGAGTTCGAGGCCAGCCTAGTCTACAGAGGGAGTTCCAGGACGGCCAGGGCTGCTCAGAGAAATCCTGTCTCTCTCTCTCTCTCTCTCTCTCTATATATATATATATATATATATATATATATATATATATATATATATGTATATATATATATAATCATATATCACATACAACACATAATATATCACATATACCACATATATCACATATATCACATATATCATAATTACATATCACATATATACACATATCATGTATCATACATATCACATATATCATATGTATCATATATCCTATATCATATATATAATATATCACATATATCATATATCATATATATCATATGTATATGAATGACTTAAGGAAAACCTGTCCCCTCTCTCGAGAGTCTCTCTCTCTCTCTCTCTCTCCCTCTGTTACATGCATGTGCACCTACACCTGTACCTGCTACACACGTGTGCGAGGCTGGCTACCTTCCTCTATTACTCTCTGCCTTATTTTCTTGGGACAAGATCTCACACTGGACCTGGAACTCACAGCCCCGGCCATCCTCCTGCCTCTGCCCCATTCCTAGCACTGGGGTTATAGGTGTATAGTTAAACCAAACCCTGTACGTGCTGCTGAGGACCTGAACCCAGATCTTTGGGATTCCACAGAAAGCATTCTTATTCCTTAAGTCATCTTTCCATGGGGCAAACCTCGTAAATCATTCGAGGCTTATTCTCCTGTCTATGGCATGGCTCTCTGAACCGACACTCTAAGAAACTTGAATGGTGACAGAGAATTGGATCCCAGAAAACAGCTGTGGGTGATGGTAAAAATAAAGGCGAAATTCTGCTATTCAGGTGACCTGCTGACCTAGGGTCCCAGCCTATAAATTATATATGGTTACCCCTTTCCCTGGTTCCCTACTGTTTGCCAGCTCTCCTGTTAGATAATTCTCCCGTGTCAGTCATTTTACTACTCGTGGTTAGCAGACACAATAGTCACAATAATGTCTTCCCTCTTTCCCACTTTATGAATCATGAAATTGGAGCCCAGAGAAGCTAAGTGTTCTGTCTAAGGTCACACTGCCCCTGACGCACCGAGCGCCAACAGGTACAAGAACGTTCGTGAAAGGGGGTTGGGGATTTGGCTCAGTGGTAGAGCGCTTGCCTAGGAAGCGCAAGGTCCTGGGTTCGGTCCCCAGCCCCGGAAAAAAAAAAAAAAAAAAAAAAAAAAAAAAAAAAGAACGTTCGTGAAGCTTTATTCAGAGAAGCCAAAAAAAAAAAAAAAAAAAAAAAAAAAAAAAAACACAGTCCCAGCTATCCACCACCAGGAGAGCTCTTTAATGAATCGGAGTTTAAGGGAGAACTTTAGAACAAAGAAAGGCAGCGGCGGCTACGAACAGCAGCACGGCCCGCAAGCAGACATCGCAGCGAGTGGAGAAGCCAAGCGGCGCACTGTCTGACCGTTTCTATGAAGTCTGGTAACAAGTAGTCTGTGGTTCCCTCATGGCGGCTGGGCTCTGCGGGGAGCAAGGGCCATCATTCCGGTGTGAAGGAACCTCTTGGGGTCCTTTCTACCTTCCCCTCAGAGTTTCATGGTTTTACATGTATGTGTGTGTACGTGTGCAAAGTGTCATCCAACTGAACCCATAAGAGCTCCCTCTCAAAAAGCTGAGGCAAAGAGGGTTAGTAAGATGATTCTCTGGGTAAAGACGCTTGCTACCAAGGTTGGCAACTTGAGTTTGCTTCCCGAGACCCGCAGGGTAGAAGAAAATCTGCCCTTGTAAGTCGTCATCTGACCTCCATATATAGAAGTAATAAATTAATTAATAGATAAATGTTAACATTTAAAAAAGATTTATTTGTTTATTTACTTTATGTGAGTACACTGTCGCTGTCTTCAGACATAACCCGAAAAGGACATCAGACCTCATTACAGATGGTTGTGAGCCACCATGTGGTTGCTGGGAATTGAACTCAGGACCTCTAGAAGAGCAGTCAGTGCTCTTAACTGCTGAGCCATCTCTCCAGCCCCCTAAAAAAAGTTTTTTTATGGTAAAGCAGATAATTGTGATATATGCCGACTTCAAAGATGCACAGCCTAGCCCGGCTCAGCAGGTGCCTGAGTGCAGTCAGAGGAACCCACACAGTGGAGAGAGAGGAAACTGTCTTCTGCGCTCTCTCTTCTCTCTCTCTCTCTCTCTCTCTCTCTCTCTCTCTCTCTCACACACACACACACACACACACACAAACACACACACATAATCACATATATACACACACATACACATACACACATAGATACACACACATAGAAACATATACACACATATTCACATATTTATATACACACATACACACATAGAGACAGATACATAGAAACATACACACACATATTCACATATTTATATACATACACACACACACAGATACATAGAAACATACACACATACTCATATATATACATACACATAACATATAGATACATATACACACATAGACACATACATATACATATACTCACACATATACACACATACACACATAAATACACACATATACACATATATACACATACACACATAGATTACACACAAACACATACACACACTCACATATACTCACACATAGATACATACACTCACACACACTCACACTCACACAATACACATTCACAACACACCCACACATGCACACACTCACACACAGATACACATAGTCACATACACTCACACATAGATACATACACTCACACACATTCATACACACACACACACACACACACACACACACACACACAATTTAAAAATGCATAGTCAAGATGGCACCCAGAAAGTTAATGGACTTTGCAATGTGGGGCTTAGAGGTACACCCTCCCCCCTTTCCCTATTCTTCCTTGGAAAGACAGGTTCCTCCCCGCCCCCCCAGTCTGCACACCCCTGTGGCTAGGTCAGCACCCGGTGTGCTCAGTGCCTCTCCCCAAGTGAAGGTGCTGGCCAAGGAGGGGGAAAGAGCCAGCAGAGGGTGGGCAGGAGCTCATCTGCTCGGAACCTCCAGTGGTCCTGAATTGGATGGGCTACATTTAATGAGACCTTCCTGGGCCCATGGGGAGGCAGCACCGGACTGACAGGCGCCCGGGAGGCTGGGGGAGATGGAGTCATTTCTATGCATTTTGATGGATCATGAGAGCGGCTGCCTTGAGAGCTCAATGAGATGCCAGGGCATGTCTCCCAGGCAGAGGACCCAGAGGCCGGCTCACCAGAGGATCTTCACCAGGATGCAAACTGCTGGCCGGGCCATCCAGGTCCAGCCGCCCTACAGTTACCGGGTTTTGGCCCTCCCACGCCTGGAGATCCCTCTGCATCCCCTCCATTTAGCTCTCTTCCTCCGTGCTCCTCTCTATCCGCACCATTTCGGGATTCTTCTTTTTTTTCTGATCTCCCCCGCCTCCCCTGCACTCCGCTTCTCTCTCTCTCCCCGTTTCCCTCATTGCTATTTCCTCATCTCCATTTCCCATCGCTTCTCCAGCTGCCTCTCCTCCCCCTGCCCCCCCTCCCCCGTTCCCTGGGCTAGCCCAATATAAATAATAGAAATTAATTTGTCAGCTGCCACACGTGGCCCAGCCGGTGCAGCAGCGAGCAAAGGCTGGTTGAAATAATTATTCTTGACTGAAGAAATCATTCTTTGGATTCCTGGAGGCTAATGGAGTCAGAGCAACCTTTGACCAGGCTGTGCTGATGGTGGTGGCTTAGGGAGGACAAGTGGACACTTCCGGTAGCAGGCAGAAGACACACACACACACACACACACACACACACACACACACACACACACACACCCTGAAATCTGATTAAAGGGCATGGAAGGCCACTCCCTGAGTTAACACAGTCACAGAGAGGTATGTTTTGAGACAGGATTTGTCACTAGAAATATGTATTCTAACCTTAGATTGGAGGCAAGGAGTGCTGTTCCCTAGCTCAGGAGGAGACATCACAGGGACCAGGTTATCACCCCACATCCTAAAAGGGGAAGGTATTTCACACTGACCTTAGCTTTGCAATCTATCAGGCACTGTGCTGGGCTTCTACTGGAAATCGGGTAGGAATCAAGTCAGTCGGCAATCCCCCGTGTTCATTAGTGTATCCTGTCAGCAACCTAAGGCTAAAGTGAGGGTGGGGGACCATTGAGGACTGAGGCAGACGGAGCTCAGCTGAGAAGTGTCTGTCACCATGGGGAAACCCAGGGCTCATTCCCCTGGCTTAAGAGAAGGGTGTGAGTGAGGAAGTGAGGGCTAGAGGTGAGGGGTGATGATATGCCTGGGGCTCCATCCCATAGTAGGGGTAAGGAGAAAGGAAGGCACCAGCCGCAGAGCCCGGCAAGAGCGCCGGCTGTAAGAGCAATGGCAGAGGCCGGGGCGCAGGAGGGAAAGGCTGTGAGCGACCCACAGAGAGGGATGGGACCCTCCTCCTGCCCTCTCGCCTGTCTAGGCATCAAGCGAGTATGTCCAAGGCCGTAGCAGAGACCAGGTGTCCTCTGGGGACACGGCGCACAAAGGAGGAGGTCGGAAGTGGATGGAAAAGGCTAGGTTAATTAGCACCAAGTGAAGCTCCGGCAAGGTGCTTTGCGGAAGGTAGGTCAAGTGGGTCCAAGACTCTGGGAACTTTGGAGGAAAAAGAGAACCCCACTCTCGGAACTGAATTCCTGTTTAAGGGGAAAATCTTTTCTGGGGGTGAGGGGGTTGGGGTGTACCAAATGGGGGTCCTTGTATCTGGATGTCTGAAAAACTCCTGACTGGAACTGAGATATATGGCTGTATAGCCAAGCATTGCCGAGTGAGTGATTTGGTGCAGAAAGAGAGGAGGAGGGAGAACTGCAAGAACAAACCGGGGTGGGGAAGAGGAGCCAGAGGGAGAGACTTAGGAGAGGAGAGGTCAGGGGTCAATGACTGGCAGGAGGCTGCCGTGCTGTTCCCAGGATCTCCTGATGCCCAAGACTCCCCCCCCCCCGCCCACTTCATGTGCAATGCAAAAGGCTGTGATTAGCTGGGGGGGGGTAGGGCCGCTAGCGAGCACAGAGCTTGGCGGACAGACGGACCGGAGCACCTAGCTGGCTTCCCCGCTGCTCCTGCGGCCCCTCATCCCATCCATCTTCCTCGGCATAGCAGCCACCGGGATCTTTGCAAAACAGAAGCCCGATCCTGTCAGTCACGCTTGAGCCTCCTGGATGTTCCCCACTGTACAGATCACCGAGAAAGTCCTTCACGGTTGACAGGGCCAGCCCCTTCGGCTCCCTACCAGGCCCCCACACTGAATTACCAAGTACCCGGAAGGTCTGCCACTGGTCTCTGATGCAAGCTCGTCCCTTCGCTCAAAATACTTCCCGTCCAAGATGGGTGCAGTGGTCCATGCCTACAATATCAACATTCAGGAGGCGGAGGCAGGGGGACCAGGAGGATCAGACACACACACACACACACACACACACACACACACACACACACACACACACACACACACAAAGACCCTGTCTCATAAAACCAAAAACCAACATGCTTAAAAAATAACTTCTTAAATCTGGGCATATGGCTCAGTGGTTAGGACGTCCCTAGTTCTGTCCTCAGCACCCCCTTAGAGTGGTTTGCAAGCTGTCTGTAATGCCAGCTCTAGGGGACCAATGCCTCTGGCCTCCCTGGGCACTGAATTCATGTATCCAAATACACACACTTTAATACTCCACAAAATCTTCTAGAACAATGGTTCTGAGGATTTATTCATTTCACTTTATTTTTGAGACAGAGTCTCACTGCGTAGCTCTGGCTGGCCTGGAACTCACTACATAGACTAGTCTTTCCCTTAAGAAAAAGCCCATGGGGGTTGGGGATTTAGCTCAGTGGTAGAGCGCTTGCCTAGCAAGCACAAGGCCCTGGGTTCGGCCCCCAGCTCCAAAAAAAGAAAAGAAAAAAAAAGAAAGAAAGAAAAGAAAAAGAAAAAGCCCATGGCTTGGGACATATTTAGGACAATTGGAGAAAAGGTAAAAGATTTGTGACACCCTGGGCACATTCCCCTTTTGTTTTTATTGAGATACAAGATCTGTGTATCTATGTATTAATGTTTCTATGTATTAATGTATCTTTAATTAATGTGTCTATGTATTAATGTATCTTTGAATTAATGTATCTATGTATTAATGTATCTACGGATTGAGGTGCCTAAGCTCAAGTGTCCAGCCCAGGGAATTCTCTCATGCAAAGTATTCACTCAGTATGGTGATGCACGCCTATAAACCCAGTACTTGGAAGGCACGGGCAGGCAGATCTCTGTGAGTTCGAGGCCAACTTGGTCTACAGAGCAAACTCCAGGACAGCCAAGGCGACATAAAGAGACCCTGCCTCAAACAACAACAACAAAATATAAAATAGTTGTACATCCCAGCACCTCAAAACAGGGATGTCCTCTGCCACAGCACAGCTCTGCCATCACCAACACACACACACACACACACACACACACACACACACACACAGACAGAGAGACAGAGACAGAAAGAGAGAGATAGAGAGACAGAGAGAGTCAAAAGAAGCCATAATTATACACAGTTTTCACAAAGTACTGTTGTCTGCCCTTGAACCTGGTGCAAATGGAACCAAACAGGATGTGGTTTCTGTTTTGCTCGATGCCTTTGACTCAGCACCCTGCCTGTGAGATGCGTCCATCCTCCTGCAGACGCTTACAGCAACTCTTTTTCACTACTGTGTAGAATTTCACTGCAGAAATACAAGGGTAGATCAGGAGTTGGGGGGGTAGCTTAACAACACATGTAACCTCTAAACTCACAAAAAAAAAAAAAGAAAGAAAAGAGAAAAGAAAGAAATGGAAATAGAACGGAATATGCACATCACAACGAGTTAAGTGCACCACGTCTTGTTGGACATTGTGTTGCTTGTTGTTGTTGCTATTTTTTCTCTCTTCAGTGTTGAGAATTGTGCCAAGGGCCCTACCCACTGAGCTACATCCTCAAACCCCTCCTCCACTTTTTTTTTCTTCCAGAGGATAGGGTCTCATTTAACTCAAGCTAGCCATCTTCCAGCTCTCAAATTCGAGCTTCTGGGCCAGCAGCATCGCATCCAGGGTTGGTCATTATCGGCAAAGCCGCTGAAAATATCCATGTATCTGCCGTCTGAGGGATCCATTAACATTATTTTCAGACACGTACTTGACTTTTAAACGCAACAGCAGACCACTTTCCACCTCTTCCTGCTGGACTGCTCCTTGCTGGGCTGAGATTACCCCATAGCTTGGGTCTGCTCACGGGGAGAGGAGAGAAGCCTCAGGCCTCGCCTCTGGCCCCCTGCTGTTGTCATAAACGCCCCGCCCCAACCACAGTCTGTGTCTCCATGCCAAGGTCTGTGTCTGGAAGCTGAAGCAGAGGATGCAAAGAGGTGTTTTAAACCGCTAGGCTGCTGTGAGGGTTAGAGTTAATTGTCAGCCTGACAGAATTGGGATCAGCTATGTGAGTTGCGCCTCTAGGCACACCTGTGAGGGATTAGCTTGAGTTTAGGAATCAATATGGGAAGAGCCATCTTAATTTCCAGAGGGACCCTTCCCTGGGCTGGAGGTCTTGGACTGCGTTAGGGATTCAGAGGAGCTGAGCACACACCACACGTATCCTATCCATCGCTCTCTTCTAGCTGCTGATGCTACGTGGTCAGATGCTTCAAGCTCATGCTGTCCGGACTTGCCCACCCTGATGGGCTGTAACCAGGAAGTGTGAACTTCCTGTGAGTTACATTAGACCCTGATAAATCCTTTCTCCTTTAAGTTTTTTTTTTTTGTATTGTTTTGTTTTTTGTTTTTGTTTTTGTTTGTTTGTTTGTTTTTATCATAGGAACAGGAGAAGACTAGGAGAAACAGGGATTTTAAATGTGAAACCATATAAAAACCATCCTGCAGATGAAGATGCAGGCTTGGGAAGGCTGGAGGCTCTGTGTCCAAATCATGGCTCTTCTACCTGCCAGTTCTTTGGGCTTCAACCGTTTAAGCTCCCCAAGGCCACGTTTCCTGACCTGGGAATCTGGGAAGAGTACCGTTTACCTCCAGGCACTGTCAGAAGTGCCTAACAGACATAAATCACACAGCACAGCACGCCACACCTGTAACTGTGTTGGTTTTTCCTTGTTTGTTTTCAATCCAAGGTCGTACAGCAAGCAGAGACACTCTGGAAGCAGCTTTTGAAAGGAGGGGTGCAAGGGGAAAAAAAAAAAAACAACACATTACTCATTGCCAGATTAGGGTCTGTGACAATGACTTTGTATCTCTATACCGGTGCCTCATCCCTGTACTTAACATACAGTTGGACAACAATTAATGTGTGTTCCATGAGTGAGTACAAGAAAGGACAGACAACACAGAAGGACTCCCACCAAAAACTGCCTTCGTTTCAGAAGACTCCGTGGGTGAGAGACTCTAGTGGTGAAAGGGGCTTGCTGCCAACCCTCATGACCTGAGTTCGATACCCCCAGGCTCCACGTGGTAGAAGAACGAGAGAACCAACTCTCACATGATGTTCTCTAACCTCTGTGTGTTTTTCACGGCACACACACACACACACACACACACACACACACACACACACACACACCAAACAATCAAAACCCCAGACTTATTTCAGGCTGACACCCAGGTACAATTCTCTGACATGGAGAAGCTGTGCCAATAGCACCCCAGTGAGCCACTGACAAGTTCTTCTCTGGGGTGGAAATCTCTCATAAATGATGAGGCAGGTGGTCACAGATTGGCATCAGGGAGCAGAGAGAAGGTGGCTGGCTACCATGAATACAACTGGTCCTAGCAGCATGTGCCTAACAAGATAGTGACAGGATCTGCTGCCGGCATGTACCAAATGGATGGATGGATTAACCCGGGAGACGCCTCAGGTCCCTGCCACCTCTCTCCCTCTGTTCCGGGGAAAACCCAAGTTTGTGGGGACTGCGTCACAACCAGGCCAGGAAACAGTCTGGAGTTTCTTCCCGCCTCGTGGCGACAGGGTTTCTTTTGCAGCTCTCTCCTGTCTGGGGGGGCGGGAGGGAGGTGACTCATCAACTGTGGTGTCCTCCATAGCAGAGGGTTCCAGAGAAGAGAGGCCGCCTGGGCATATCCATCTGCCGAACAGCTAGCGCTGGCAGCCGGGCCTCTAAACCGTTTCAATTGTGACCACAGGGGGGCGAGAGGGAGCTAGGCCCAGCGGCCCGGCCATCTGGAGGCTCCTGAGCTGGGAAGAGTCCTGGACTAAGAGCCTGCAGGAGACCAGTGCTGATGCTTCCTGGGCCTCCCAGGAGCCCTGGGCCTCCCCTAGATCTGAAATAGGGTCTGCCTAAAATCGGGACTAGAATCTCTCGTTTACGGATGTGTTTCTGTGTTCCTAAATCAGGGAAGCGTTCTTTCTCCATCTGTCTACTATTGATCTCCTGAAGAAAGCCTTAGGTCAGCTTCTTCCCTTATCACAAAGTCAGCCGGGGTCTCGAGTCTGTAGCTCAGGTGATTTGAGGCTTTGCCTAGCATGCACAAAGCCCAGGGTTCCAGCACTCTCTAAGCTGGGTGTGGTTAGTACACATGCTAAGACTAGGGTGTGCTAAGACATGCTCACATTGGCTTTGTTTTAGTTTTTTTGTTTGTTTGTCTAGATGGATTCATATAGTCCAGGCTGGCCTCCATGGGCTTTGTGACTAGGGATGACCTTGAACTTCTGATCCTCCTGTCTTTACTTCCTCCGTGCTGGGATTCCAGATGTGTGCTGCCAGCGTACCTAATTTAAGGGACGCTGAAGTGCGCTCTCAGAGCTGCCATGTGAGGTCAGAGGTCAACACAGGCTCTCTACAGCCTCTGGTGCGTCACCCTTGCCTCGTCAGTAATCTCCATCACGCCTCAAAAATAGATGACACTGAGCCTCCGAGATATCGATCATTGATCGATGTGCCCAAAGCCCCACAGTTGGAATAGCGTGGCGCGTGTTCTCCAGAAAAACCCAGCCCCTCCATTTCTCCACACCCAGCAAGACCCCAGCTCCCACCTCCCAGCACAGCAGAACCAGCCACTGGCAGCAAGCACTTTGACCTCTGCCCCTGCCCCTCTTTCTTACTGGGGGACTCCCCGGGGAAGGCTTTAAGCCTACAGGCCTTGGCACGAAAGTGATTGAGGCTTAATTCCAGGAACCAAGTCCAACTCCATTTACTCTGAGTATCTGCTAATCCCCCTGCCTGGGCCAGCGAGTGGCACCTGGAGTAATCTCCGAGGGCATGTGTGAGCATGTCCCCCCAGTTCCTCTCTTCCTTCTCTCTCAACCTCTGCACCGCCACCCCCATGCCCGGTCCCTTTCTGAGACTTGGATATCCGTTTGCCAAGACTGTCTGGGAAGATGAACTCCAGTCCTAGGTGGGATTTGACCTTGGGATTTGACAGCCTCTCAAATCCTCTCAGGAGCCTCCATCCCATAGGACCTGCTTCAGACTGCGTTGAGCTGGACCTCAGGGTTCCCTTTATGGGCAGCTCCAAGGGTGTTCTAACTCACCCTATATCCTTGTCCTCCTCATTTTGAGTTCTCGGAAGGAAGTTCTGCTGATGCTTTGGGGAACCGGGCTCTGGTGCCCACCCTCTGCAGTGTGGCCTCAAGTGGCTTCCTGGGACTCTCTATGGCAAGGGCTGTTGCCTGTCTTCTTTTAATTTTATTTATTTCTGAGACAGAATGACTATGCAGCCCAGGCCGAGTCCCGACGTGTGGCAATCCTGCTGACTCAGCATTCCAAGGGCTTGGGTTGTGGGTATGGGCTACTGTGTCTCGCCTGTGGCAGCCCTTCTGCAACAACGGAACCTCGGATGTTCATTTCAGCACATGGCCATCTGGAGTGTGTGTGTGTGTGTGTGTGTGTGTGTGTGTGTGTGTGTGTGTGTGTGTGTGTGTTTTGTCTGCCTGTGAGCACATGGCCATCTGGAGTGTGTGTGTGTGTGTGTGTGTGTGTGTGTGTGTGTGTGTGTGCTTGTCTGCCTGTGAGCACATGGCCATCTGGACTCTGTGTGTGTGTGTGTGTGTGTGTGTGTGTGCTTGTCTGCCTGTGAGCACATGGCCATCTGGAGAGTGTGTGTGTGTGTGTGTGTGTGTGTGTGTGTGTGTACTTGTCTGCCTGTGAGCATGTGGCCATCTGGAGAATGTGTGTGTGTGTGTGTGTGTGTGTGTGTGTGTGTGTGTGTGTGTGTGTGTGTGTGTGTGTGTGTACTTGTCTGCCTGTGAGCATGTGGCCATCTGAGAGTGTGTGTGTGTGTGTGTGTGTGTGTGTGTGTGTGTGTGTACTTGTCTGCCTGTGAGCATGTGGCCATCTGGGTGTGTGTGTGTGTGTGTGTGTGTGTGTGTGTGTGTGTGTGTGTGTGTACTTGTCTGCCTGTGAGTACGTTTTCCAGTGTATGCATGTCTGGAGACCAGAGGTCTACTTAAAGTATCTTTTTTTCTTTCTTTCTTTCTTTTTTCACCAAATCTGCCAGACTGGCTGGCCCTGGGGTTTCAGGTGCTTGTGAACATGCCTGGCTTTTATGTGGGTGTTAGGGATCCAGACGCAGGTTTCCATGCCTACAACAGCATCAGTTTACCCCCGAGTCGACTCCCCATCCTTGTGCCTCCTTTCCAATTCTGTCTTCATTCAACCACCTGGTCCACATGTGTGATGGATGGAGCCTTAGCCAGTATCTTGGAAACAGAACAAGGACATACGGTAGGGCTAGTAGAGCAGTGAATCCCAAGGACTTAACACAACAGATCTGTCATACCAGTCCAAGAGACTCATGTCTGGCCTTTCACATAAGTGAGAAATAAACTTTTCTCTTGGGGGTCGCGATGGAGGTCTAACCTATTCTTTTTTTTTTTTTTTTTTTTGGTTTTTTTTTTCGGAGCTGGGGACCGAACCCAGAGCCTTGCGCTTCCTAGGCAAGCGCTCTACCACTGAGCTAAATCCCCAACCCCGGTCTAACCTATTCTAATACAGGCCCTGAGTCTCCCTGCTCTGATGGGTAAAGTAGGGATAATAATGTCTATTACAAACTTTTACATATGTATTTATATATAATGTATGAGAGAGAGACGGACAGACAGACAGATAGGTGACCACGAGAGACACAGAAGAGTTCAGCTCTGTAAACACAAGGAAAGCTACCAGCCCCACTGCTCCCCTGTTCCTGGACTGTGTCCAGACTGACTGCTACCAAATGCCCAAGGGCCAACCGGATGGAGCACCAATGAGAAGGAGGCGTCACCCTAGTACAGAGGAGAGGTTCCCATTAAGACTTAGGTGGAGAGGGAGGACCCAGTGAAGCCCAGTGGTGCAGGGGGACACTGGAGCTGAGCCTGGGAACTGCAGACAGAGTTAACACAAAGGAAAGGCAGTGGAAAAACCCCTCCGGCCAAGGTAAGGCCCTCAGGCATGGCTTTCTGGTTCAGAACCTCAGGACGCCTATGGGGCTGAGGCCCAAGTGGGAGGAGGACTGCATTGCAGAGGCGAAGGTTTAGTTGCTGGTGTCCCTGCCAGACCTTGATGAATGGCGGGTGACTGAAGTAAGAAGCACGTGTGTTTCTGTATGGGTCTCAGCATATATCTATCTCTGTGTGTCTGTATGTGTGGGTGTCTCGTGTCTGCGTATGTTTGTGTGCCTGTTGGAATGGGATATGAATCAGACCACACAGCATGCAGAACAGTGTTTATGTAAATGCTGGGGCTTGCAGACAATAGGAACTGGAGAAAGAAACAGGTGAAACTCATGTATGTATCCATTTCATTTGAGACAAAGTTTCACTATGTAGCCGGGCTGGCTTGGAACTTGCTATGTCGACCAGGCTGGCCTCAGACTCAGAGCTCCATGGGCTTCTGGCTGTCAGGGGCGAGATTAAAGGAGTGTACCACCCACACCTGGCTACTATTTCTAGTCCTTCCCTCATGCCTTCTTCGTAGGGAGAGGATTGCCCCTGTGGCTGCCCGTGTTGGGAAAGGTCCACCCTTCTGAGCCACTCCCTCCGCCAAAACTTTATTATACTCTAGACCGAGGACCATTTTGGCTTGTGGTTTGTACAGCTGCCAACACAGCTGGGCCCCAACCCATACGATCTTTGCCTCAATGAATTTAGATTACAGATGGGACTGGCCTCAGGTTAAGTCTGACTCAAACTCCTTACAGTCCTGTGTTCCTCCTCTCCTCCCTTCCCCTCCCTCCCCGCTGCTCCTCTCTCCTCCCTTCCCTTCCCTTCCCTTCCCTTCTCATCTCTCCCCATGTCAAACTCCTAGCTAAAACCTTTATTGTCATAGCTCACGGCAGCTGCCACTCCTAATACAGTCCCCACTACAATAAAACAAGAAGTGGGGTTTGGAGAGGGCGCTTGGAGACAACTGAAGATTAACTGCCTCTAGGCCTGTGGGCAATAGGAGGTGTGGGGGGGCGCTAATCAGTCACCAAGATGGACCAACCAAGCCCTTCTTCTTTAATCCAGTGATGGGAAGACACGTGTGACTGGTGCTGCGGACTCTGGCTGCTGCTGGCCGCTCTCCTGAGCTGTTTAAATGTATTCTCTCATCTTGTCTTCCCAGCATCCAATTCACTTTGCATCTGAGGACTTAGGCTATGCGTCTAGAAGCCAGGATTTGAATTGGGCCTTGGGATGTCGGACTGTACTTTGGTGATCATTTCTGCCCCACATTGTCACCCACACCTCCGTCACACATCCCAGTGCCAGTGTTTGAGTCCTGGCCCCAACTCATACAACACCTCAAAACACACACACACACACACACACACACACACACACACACACACACACACACACACACACACAAACACGCATATGCATATGCACACGCACACGTGCACACACGCGCGGTATAGCTTGGGTGTGTATTGTTCCTTAGTTGGCTTCCCAGCCTTGGGCTAAATTGCAGGGGGAAAAAAATGCCTGCCATGAAAACCTGGTCAGCTGCTAGAAGGCCTAAGTCACTTTCACCTCAAAACCTGACATCCTCGGGCCAAATCCTTCCAAGCCTTATCTCCTCCATCAAACCTGCTCCTGGGAAAGCACTTGAGACCTGCTCTCCCCAGCATGTAAATGACCGGAAAGAGCTTAAAATGCTATTCTGCACTTACTAGTCCCAGAGAGCCAATTTATGGATGCTTAGCTCAGACCACACCATTCTCTTTCTCTAACACCATCCTTGGCTCCCCATTTATTTCAGAACAAAGCCCATACAACATCCCCGAGTCTTAATTCAAGGCCCCCTATCACTACATTCAAACTCTCTCCAACCTTATCTCTCCCTCCACACACCTCCAGGCCCATTAGTTACTTTAGACATGTCTTTCAGAGCCGTCGTCTAGCAGGATGAGGTAATGGAGGGGAGAGGAGACTATGGGAGTATTTAGGAATAAAGTGTCTCCAGACAGAGAGGGAGGTTCTGAGAAGTGTCAGCAGCGGGTGTGGTTAACAAAAAGGATATGGGGGCCCCAGAAAGATGGGACAACGGGGGCAAATGAAGCTTGTCTTTCTTCCCACTGTGTCCTGTTTTTTCAATCTATTACACCTCCCGCAGGCTCCTACTGGGAACACTGGCTCTCCGGCTGGTGGCGCTATTTGGAAGGCGGAGCCAGGCTGGAGGAAGTGGGGCCCAAGGGGCGGGACTTGGAAGTTTACATCCTGTCCCAATTCCAACCTAGTTCCGTTTCTGATTTTCTGCCAAGTGAACACTTACAGCCGCACAATACTGTGGTCCCAGGCTAAGACGGCCTACCTGGCTTTTCCTGTGGTCGTGGATTGAAATCTATCTGAAACCGTGAGCCAAGGAGAATCTTTCCTCCCGGAAGTTATTTTATTCTCAGCCAGTAAGCGCTGACAAGTGTGAGAAATTTTGGATGTCTAACGTTCAGGTAAAACTCTGGCTCAGGGGGTTGGGGATTTAGCTCAGTGGTAGAACGCTTGCCAAGCAAGCACAAGGCCCTGGGTTCGGTCCCCAGCTCCGAAAAATAGAAAAGAAAAGAAAAAAAAACAAAAAAACAAAACAAAACAAAACAAAACAAAAAACTCTGGCTCAGAAGCGTGGACCTGAAACTCCAGGGGCAGGGAGGCGGAGACTGGAGGATTCCTGGGGCTTGCTGGCTAGCCAATCTAGTCAAATATGTTCAACGCTAGACCCTTTCTCAAAAAAAAAATGTACATATATATATATATTACACACACACACACACACACACACACACACATATATATAACTTAAGCTGGGCAGCTATCAACCCTCTGTGCTATTTTGTCTAATTCACGGTCAATAACCGGAGATATCACTTGCCTGAGTCTCCGAGCCCAGAAACCTCACTCTGCCCTTTCCCTTCCGTCCAGCCCAGGCTGAAGGCATCTTTATTAACCAATTAGGGATAACTTGGGGAGCAAGGTTTGCACAACAAAAGCAGATATACATGAGGATCTCTTTGTCTTGGAGCCACCAGATCTCGGGGTACAGAATTTAGCATTTGGACACACAGCAGCATCAAGCCAAGCCACTCCAACACCCCTGTAGGGTTAAATCCCAGCTTTGTCCGGATGTCACAGAAGAGAAAACAGAGGCATGGAGAGGTGATAAGTCTCAACCTCGGTGGCACTTCCCACTCTCCCAGGTCTTGGTTGAGAATCTCATTTTCCTCTGATCCCCTCCTAACCTTCTCTGTCTTCCTGTCTTTGTGGGCTTTTGGCTTTCTTGTTACTGTTGATTTTTGTTTTTCCGTATATGAGTGGGTGTTTTGCCCGCATGCATATCTGTGCCTGGTGCCCTCTGAGGCCAGAAGAAGGCATTCGTGGTGAACCACGATGTGTGTGCAGGGAATTAAACAACCCTGATCTTTTGGGGGAGCAGCCAGTGATGTCAACTTCTGAGCTGCCTCTCTAGCTCCCTTAGTGAGCTTCCGTATCTGTCTTTCTGCCTCCTGATTCCATCCTGTTTGTGTCTGCCTCATCGCCCCCATCTGTTTAGGGCACGCGTGTGTGCATTCATGTGCACACACACACACACACCTGTTCAATCATTTGTCATCCATCAGTGCTAAAGGAGGGGTGCTGGCTCAGCAGCCAAGCTCAGTGCTGTCGGGGTGGTGGTTACGCTGCATGTTGGAGGGAATACCTGCATCCTTGGGTTTGGAGAGACAGGGTGAGAGGCTAGTACTCCATGGACAGAGAGAGTCTTATTGCACCCTATTTGTCCTGAAGGACCTTTGAAATGAAAGATGTAGCCCGACAGAAGGATCTAGAAAGCCATCTAGGTCCCTTTCTCTCCAGCTCTCACTCCAAGCCACTTCCTGGAACTCCTGGAATGTGGGAGGGAAGCCCAGAGCCCAGGAAGCATCGGTGCGTGCCAAGCCTAGCCCTGAGCTGAGGGTAACAACAGGGAGGACAGGCAGGCATCTGCTGGAGTCCTGCTGTGAGTCTTAACACGGAAGGGTTCCTCAGAGAAGGGGGTGAGTTGCTGGGGCGTCCATCCATTCTCAACCGGGTGACACACAGCTCGGGCTAGACAAGTCCCCCCTCCACGTACCTGGTTGGGGCGGGCTGTGTAGGGAAACCACTGACAAATGAAGTGAAAACAGTGAGAAAATGCAGGAAGCCATCACCCATCTGTGCCTGGCATGTCTGCCCAAGGATTCTCTAGTTTGGCAGAATTCAAAGAGGTGGTGTGGGTGGGGAGGAAGTGAGTCCAGGGTCTCAGAGCATTAGAGCAGTCAGATTGGATCCACTAAGGTAGAGAACCCAGGTATCAATTCCACAGCCCTAGACATTGGCAGATGGCAGAACACTGCCAATGGGTGTTCTTCAGGCCGCAGAGGTACTTTAAGATCGTGTTTTTTAACTGGCCCCAAAAAGTCAGAAATCCTGCCAGGCAGGACTTAGGCATGCACACCAATCAGATTAGGAGGGACTACAAGGACAGGAGGTGGGGTGTAACTTTTTAATTTAATTGAATTTTTAATTTTTTGTGATTTCGAACCTGCAACCGCACCTGCAAGGGTCCTGGGAGACTTCTGTGTCCAGGCTTCGTCCCGTGATTATAAACATATTCTTTGATGTTTCTCCATGATCTGGAATGTTCTGGCCAGGCCTTCTTCTGGGCCACATGAAAGCTCGAAGAGATTTATAAATAGAGTTAAAAATCACAGGATTATTTTCCCACAGTTCCTTCTGTAAACGGAGGCGGCTGAACGAAGAGGTGAAAGGGGGCGGGGCCTTGGCGCTCTCCTCTCATCTGGGCAAATTCCAGGAGTGGAGGATGTGTCTATTGGAAAATTGCCTCTGCTCCGGAATGTCTTTATGGAATCTCTCCTAGGACTAACTGTTGTCTTCCTGTCTGGGGAATCATAATCTATCAAGGCCTTTAACTGAGGCAGCTCTGCCTGGGAAGAAATCCTAAGAACTTCCTTCCGTCCTTCCTTCCTCCTTCCTTTCTTCTTCTTTCTTTGGACCTTAGGTTTGCAAAGACAGAGTCAGAGGGCAGTGCCCTGCGGGCAAAAAGAATCACAGTCTATTGAAACCTGATGTAATCACATCAAAACAGGATTAGGAGACGATCGCTCTGTGCACGTGCGCATGAAGGTTCTAGAGAGATGACTTAGCAGTTAAGACGGAAGTTCCTCTTGCAGAGGTCCTGAGTTCAGATCCCAGCCCTGACATTGCTGGGCTCACAAACTACCTATAACTCCAGCACCAGGGGATCTGACGCCTTCTTCTGGCCTCTGTGGATGCCTAGACACATGGTACACACAGAGACATGGAAATAAGAACAAGTTTTAAGAAACTAAAA
The DNA here is from genome assembly GCF_011064425.1 of Rattus rattus. NCBI lineage: Eukaryota > Metazoa > Chordata > Mammalia > Rodentia > Muridae > Rattus > Rattus rattus. The sequence continues at coordinate 3,875,278 of NC_046171.1, read as the reverse complement.
GACGCAGTTTAAGGGAGGAAGGGTTTATTTCTGGCTCTGGGTTTTAGAGGGTGCAGTCCGTTGTGGTAGGGAGAATATGGTGTGGGAACTTCTGACACTTGTGGCACTGAGAACTGGAACGAGCTTGTGCACACCTCCATGGACCAGGAAGCAGAGACTGAGGCCAAAAGCAGTGTGTTATAACCATCAAGTATATAACCCAGTTCTTCCAAGGAGGCCCTGCCTACATGGACATGGAGAGCAGTTAGGCCACCCATATAGGGTAAGTCTGAGACAGAGGGAGACCGATACAACCTCCCAGCCCCCACAACTGATGGCTACCAGGCTTGTCCACCCATTTGACAATGTGGCAGACAGTGTCAACTCAAAGTAGGCCCTTAAGATCCACTCATGCCAATCATCCCAGCCCTTGAGAGACAGGAGCAGGTGGATCTCTATGAGTTCAAGGCCAGCCTGGTCCACATAGTGAGTTTCAGAACAGCCATAGCTGTGTAGAGATGGAAACCCTATCCTTAAAAAAAACCAACCAACCAACAACAACAACTGACCACACGAAAAGAATCATGCAACTGAGTTACAAAATCTTTAAACGTCATTTTAAAAATCTGGTGATGTCTTAAAGTAAGTTTGAAATCCTGGGTTGAACCCTGGGTGGTGGCGGTGGTGTGCACATTTAGTCTCAGCACTCAGGAGGCAGGGGCAGGTAGTTCTGAGTTTTAGGATGGCCGGGGCTGCATAGAGAGATCCTGTCTTGAAAACCCAAAGGAAGAAGGAAGAGGGGGAGGAAGAAGAGGAAGAGGAAAAGGAAGAAGAGGAGAAAGAAGAGGAAGGGGAAGAAGAGGAGAAGAAAGAGGAGGAGGAGGAAGAGGAGGAGGAGAAAAAGGAAGAAGAGGAGAAGAAAGAGGAGGAGGAGGAAGGGTAAGAAGAGGAGGAGAAAGAGGAGGAGGAGGAGGAAGGGGAAGAAGAGGAGGAGAAAGAAGAGGAGGAGGAGGAGGAGGAGGAAGGGGAAGAAGAGGAGGAGAAAGAAGAGGAGGAGGAAGGTTCGGTCCCCAGCTCCAAAAAAAAAAGAAGAGGAGGAGGAAAAGGAGGAGGAGGAGGAAGAGGAGGAGGAGGAGGAGGAGGGGGAGAGGGAGGAGGCTTATTGTGTGTTGGTTTTGTATTCCTAGATGTCCTGGGGCACATGTGGCTACAGGTGGCAGGTTGTACCTGTCTGGTACTTGTCTGTGCCCCCCAATGCTGATAGGTGAAAAGCCCACCAGGCTGCCCATTCCTCCTAACTGCTGTCCTCAGGGGCAGCTACTCTACAGCCCATTACCACCCCAGCTAGAGACAAACACAGTGGCATTAACTTAATTTTATTTATACCCCAGAGTCATTTAGAGGGAATAAACTGAACCAAAGTTGATTGAAAGTGTCCTCCGGAATGGGCCCTGTGCTCCCTCAGGCTGTCACGTGGTGACTGACTGTGACAGCAGCCTTTGCCTGTCCCACTGGCCTCCCCGAGGCAGGGGGAGGGGAAACCCAATGCTTGGCTCACTCTAAGGACACAGCCCACGGGGCCAGCTGCAGTCACTCCTCCACTCTCTTCTGCCTCCTTAAATAACTCCTTTCTGCTTCAGGTCCGCCCCTAGCCCTCAGAAGCCTGCACTCACCCAAAGCCATCTTTTAATTAGATCCAAATAGGACATGAGTGTTGACCACGTGTTCGGACGGCTTGGATGGAGTCTGGGCCATACAGAGATAAACAAGCCACTCTTTGTGGGCCTTGGAACTCAACTTGGCTTCAGCGTCTCCAGTTAAGAGTTCAGAGACCATGAGGTTCTGTCAATAAAGCGCTTGTCCTGAAAGGACTAAGACCCGAGTTCAGATCTAGCGCTCATCTTGAAGAGGAAACCAATTCCAGAGTAGGAGGCAGAGACAGGGTGGTCTTCTAGGTTTGCTGGCCAAGCCGAGCTTAATCTGTGAGTTCCAGATTCAGTCTGGGCCCTGTCTCCAAAACTAAGGTGTTAATTGACTGAGAAGTCTCACAAAAGAAGGGGATTTCCCTTCTTGAATTGACCACTCAGTTTCTCTGTCTCTAAAGCAGTGGGTTTGTTGTGCCCAGAGCCAGAGGGTTTGTTTAGGAAAGGAGGCTAGAGAGACTGGTGGGTGAGAGGAGCCCTGAGCTCAGGAAATTGCCAGAGGGAGAGTAGGGACCCAGAAATGGAGAGAACTTCTAGAACAAACACTGCATGAACACAGGCCACCCTTGTTAACCTCAGCCCTGCAGCTTTAGGAATGCTGGGCTAGGGCATCCCTTTCAACCTGCTACTCCCCATCTTGTGAAGGACTCAGAATTTGTGATCCTCCCTGGGCTGAGGGGCATTGACAGAAGGACCCACCCAGTGACACAGCAGTTGGCCACTATGGTCCTAGGATAAGTGTGCCTACCAGAGAGCTTCTGTTTCCTTCCTGCCAGGGCTGGAGTTCCTCAGGAGGCATCAGCAGAGTGAGGCAGTGTCAGACAGGGGAGGGGCAGAATAGTAGCATAAGGAGCCGTGTCCAAGGAACCAGGGAAATGAAGCACCCTGTGAGAATAGACTAGTGTGCTATTGAGAATGTGCTAATGGCGCCCACTGTGAGCCTCCTCTCTGGGGACAGAAATCAGACTTGCTCTGTGGGGAGTGGGGCTGGCCTGGAGTGCTTTCTTAGATGCTGGGTGCCCTTCTGGTCTTAAGGTGATCAAGGGTGTGTGTGAGCCTGAGAGGGAGAGAGAGAGAGAGAGAGAGAGAGAGAGAGAGAGAGAGAGAGAGAGAGAGAGAGAGAGAGAGAGAGTGAGTTTTCAAGGACAGGCACATGCAGGAGAGTTTGTATAAATCAAGCTGTTCATTTAAGGTTCCTGTGCATGGTTAATACTATGTTACACATTGGTGAAAGACTAAAACAAGAGTAGCTACAATGTTACTGAACTTCGCTTCTCTTATCACAAATTTTATGCCATTAGGCGTTTCCTTCTCTACCCCTCCCCCACCTCCACCCCACTGAGCGCAATCTTACTTCCTGTCGCTATAGATTAGATTTCCCTTGGTGTCCCCAGTCTACAGAATTATAGGCGTGGACTTTCACATCTGGCATGGAGCACAGTGTTCTGGACGTTTGTTTCCACTCAAGGCAGTACTCATCAGAGCTCCATACCCCCCACCCCCTTTTATTGATGGGTAGTGTTCCAATATATAGCTGCACCACTCACTAGGAAGTGAATAGGTTGTTCTCCCTTCTTGGCTGTTAGGAATGTTGTTGTCATTGATATTTCCGTACAAGTTGTGTGAACTTTGCTCATCTCTCTTGTATGATAGATATCCAGGAGTAGCCCCCCCTCCCGGATTGTACAGTGAAATCATAGCTAATGGATCTTTTTAGATTGCCAGACTTTTTCCAAAGTGGCTGCACCTTCCTTAAGTCCCCATAAGGGTTTGGGTGTTTCCACACCTTCAGAAGGTTTGTTGTGATGCTCCTTCTGGTTGTTGTGAGGTAATATCCCCTATGGTTTTGATCTGCTTTTCCCTGCTGACTAATGCTGTTAGTCTGCTCCTTTCACTTGCTTTGTAGTTATTCCTGCACCTTTGGGAACATGGCTGTTCAAATCTTTGGTCTCTTTTCAATTGTATGTCTTTTTGCTATTGAATTTCATCAGTTCTTTATATATTTCGGAAACCAGCTCTTTACCAGACACAGGATGTACAAACTCTTACCTAACTTGCCCCTAACTGTGCCCTGTCTTGGCTTTTTGCTGAAACACACATTTTTAGATTTTTAAATATCTCGATTTAAGATTTAAATATTTTTATGTCTATGTCTCTCCCTAGCTGTGTGTGCGCCCACATTTATGCCAGTGCCTACAGAGACTAGAAGAGGGCGACGGACCCCCTGCAGCTCGAGTGATAACATGGGTGCTGGGAACTGAACCCAGGTCCTCTGGAAGAGCATCAAGTGCTCTTAACGACTGGGCCATCTCTTTTTTTTTTTTGGTTTTTTTTGGTTTCGGAGCTGGGGACCGAACCCAGGGCCTTCCGCTTCCTAGGCAAGCGCTCTACCACTGAGCTAAATCCCCAACCCCGACTGGGCCATCTCTTGAGACCCTGATACACACATCTTGATGGACTTCTTTCGAGGAAACCAGAATAAATGGCTGTTGTGTATAAGGCCCTGTCTAACCTGGGGGGAGGGGCAGTGAGTTCGTGCTGCATGCAGACTGTCTGGTTTCCTGCACTGCTTCCCAGGGGCCTAGAAGGGCATGAAAGAGGAAGTGGGAACTCTAAATAGGTCCTTGGGGGAAGGAAGCGTGTCAGTGGTTGGCCTCTGATTAAGGTGACTCAAGGTCTTTTTCAGTCATTCATCCATCAGCTCAAATATAAACATATACACATACATATACATTATATATACATATATCATATATGTATACACACATGTTATATTCATCATATATATGTGTATTTACATATACATATACTCCATACACAAATACATATGCATTGTATACATATATATCATATACACATATGTCATATACATGTACACATATGTTATATACATCATATACATGTGTATTTACATATACATATACTACATACACAAATACATATACACCATATATATACATACACATATACATAATTTACATTTAGGTTTCTAGTTGTGTGTGTGTGTGTGTGTGTGTGAGAGAGAGAGAGAGAGAGAGAGAGAGAGTATGTGTGTATCAGTTCTCCCCTCCCACCATGTGGCTCCCCATTGCATTACAGAGGTAGCTAAGGTTTTGAGGTGTTAAATACCTCTCAGTATCCTCAGCTAGCTGGGGATGGACCTAGGGAGTCAACCAGGCCCGTTGGACTTCAAAAGGTGTGACTGTCTCTTGGCCACGGTCCTTTCTGTCAGGCTGTTTGTCTCTCTGTCTTTGGATTGGTTGAGTGAGTGCGTGATTGGTTAATTTAGAGACAAGGTCTCAATCTGTAGCCATGGCTGCCTTATCACTAACTCGGCGTGTAGACTAGGCTCGCCTCACACTCGCAGAGGTCCGATTGCCTCTGAGTGCTGAGATGAAAAGCGTGTACCACCACACTTTGGCCTCTCTCTGTACTTTCAAGGCAGGCCTCTCGGAAGTGGAGCTGGCCCTGAGCTACCTATGCAGCTGTGGATGACCTCGAACTTCTGGTCTTCCTGTCTTCACCTCCCAGATCTGGGTTACAGGTCGGTGCCACCATACTTGGCCTATGCAGTGCTGGGCATGAACCCAGGACCATGAGCATGCCACGTGAGCACTCTACCCGTCTTCAGACTGATTCTCACATGTAGCTCACCCAGAACACTCAGTGTGGAGTCTACTAACCTCAAGGTTTCTTCCCATGTCAAAGCTCGGAATCCTCCCGAAGCCCCTAAATGCAGCCTCTGTAGTGCTCATCCTTGTATTTCTTCTCACAGTACCTGGCAAGATTTTTATCTTTATTTCCAACTCTTTATTGAGGAAAATCATTCACATAAAAATGCATAAATCACGTAGGGGACTTGTCGAGGTTTGGTCTGTTGTTATATATTGTAATGCCAAAAACTGCCACCAACACTCTGGTTGTCCCCTGGGGGAAGAAGAAATCCTCGTGCACACCAAGGGGTGCTATGGAACCTTGCTCCTTAATTTAAAACTATTGGTTGGACAAAGATGCCTGCAGCCTATAGCTGGGCAGAAGAGAGGTAGGTGGGGTTTCAATTCCCAGACTTGGGGTCTGAGGCAGGACCAAGAGGGGAAGAGAGAGAAGGTGGAGAGAGAAGACACCCTGGGGTAAGGCATTGTGAGAACTGGCCACGAGGGCTGGCCAGTCAGAGTAGGAGCTGGCCCCGGTGGAACAGGGCAGGTCATATCTCAGGTTTATTGATAGAGAAGGAAACATAATAGCTTAGAGGGTTGATATCTGCCTGGCCAGCTCTAGTGCTGTCTAGGGCTTTTCATAAATGTAAAAGTTTTTTTTACATTTTTATTTATTTTTTTTCTTTTTTTCGGAGCTGGGGACCGAACCCAGGGCTTTGTGTTTGCTAGGCAAGGGCTCTAACACTGAGCTAAATCCCCAACCCCTTTTTTACATTTTTTTTTTTTCTTTTTTTCGGAGCTGGGGACCGAACCCAGGGCCTTGCACTTTTTTACATTTTATAAATGTGAAAGTTTTGTGTCTTTTATCTGGGAACTGAATGATCCAAGGCGGGGTTGAGATTAAACACCTGGGCTGGAGAGGTGGCTCAGCGGTTAGGAGCACTAACTGCTCTTCCGGAGGTCCTGAGTTCAATTCCCAGCACCCACATGGTGGCTCACAACCAACATCTGTCGTGGGATCTGATGCCCCCTTCTGGTGTGTGTGCTTGACAACAGTGTTCTCAGCTTGAGTGTTCTAAGTTCGGCTGGCTCCAAACTCCCTATGTAGCTAAGGATGACCTTGAACCCCTTCTTCCACCCCCAGAGTCCTGGGTTACAGCTATCACACCCGGCTCATTCTCCTAATTTCTGACGTCACATACGAGTCCTGTCCATTTCTGTCCTTCCCGCAAACAGAATGCTTCACTAGCCGTTTTGTTTGGGGCCTGGCTCCTTTGGCTCGGCATTCATTCCCCGTGAATTATTCCTGTTCTGTACCGTGTGGTTTGCTGTTTATTCTTTTTTTTTTTTCCCCCTGATGAGATTTAGGAAGGGGTTGGAAATGAAATATCAGACATCGTGAAGTGAAAATCCCATCTCAGACTCTGACCGTGTTAGTCACAAATCGGATCCCTGGGCAGCTCATCTGGCTCCCAGGATTTCAGTGGACTCATCCGTAGGGTGGAGAAGGTTAGACCTCTCTTGCAGACTCCAGTAGCCAAAGTGAATGACAACCGTCATTCCAACACTTGGGAAGAGAGGCGGGATGATTGGGCGCTCAGGGTTCATCCTTGGCTATGTAAACCACTGGGAGGCTAGCCCGGGTTATAAGACCCTATCTCAAAAAACCTAACAGCGAGAACAAAACCAGTGTGTGTAAAGCAGCTACTGCTGTTAGCAGACAGCATAAAAAGATGGTAGCATTATTATTTATTAATACCTTATTTGCTGAGTGGTCTCTGGGAAGGAAATGGGATCACCGTGGCGTCGAACTCCTAGTGCTTGAGTCCACGCCGCCGCGAGCACACGCGACCACGGCACACGCAGAGGTTCTCACCCCTGTAGGTTCCCAGCTGTGTACACAGTCAGACCCGTGCGTACACACCCACCCACACCTGCTCGCACAAAGATACCCTCCCCCCGCCCACCCCGCCCCGCCCCACTCCCCCCCCACTCCCCCCCACCCCGCGCCCCAAGCAGGAGCAGCCAGCATGTGGAGTTTTCCCTTCTCTCAGCTCTTTCAAGAAGCGCGCACCAGATGGTATGGAGTCTGCTGCAGGACTGAGCAGCCCCCACATCAGAAAGTCATACTCAGTGAATCCATCATGTGGTCAGGCCCTGGCGAGCCCTCGCCTGCCTGATGGTCCACGGAGGAAGGCTGCCTCCCCCTCCAGAGCAAGGAACAGACACAGGCAGGTAGTTGCCAGGCAGCGGAGCCAAGAGAGAACAGATGGCAGCTGTGCAGCCTCTGCCTAGCCGGGCTCCCCGGCTGGTGGGAAGAAGCTCCTGGCAGTAGGGACCCTGCGCAGAGCATGCTTCCCACACGGGGCCATCCTGTTCTCTGTCCTTTCAGTCTGACTTGGAGTTACACAAACCTGGCCTCTGTGTGAGCTGAGGTCGTTCCTGTCATTTCCCTGAACCCTCATTCTGTTTGGCCCTGGGCGCCAAACAGACCCCACCCCAGCATGCCGTTTGGCCCCGGAAATGATCTATGTTACTTTGAGAAAGGGACTTGATGGGGAAACTTCAGGTCCCTAGGGACTCACACAGCTATCAGGTCACTGCTTTTGAGAACTTCTAGACAGGAAATCGGGAAGGCTGGGGCACAAGTCCTAAACGGCCTGCCCCAGGGTGCTTGAGTACCAAGCCCAAGGGACTGGCTTGACCCACGCATGACTTGGCCATGTGCCTCATACTATCTGATATGAGGCAGGGAAGAAGGGTAGCTTAAGGGGGAAGTTGCAAAAAGCGTCCACATTAGCAACTCTAAATTAGCCAAGGTTAGTCCCCACACACTCCCCCACTCCCAACCCCACCTCCCGCCTGGACACATACACATTCTAGACTCTTGAAAATCCAACGCGTGGATACAGTTAAGGGACAACTGACAAAGCCAGGTTCAGTGGCCCAGGTCTGTAGGGTCACAGTGACTCACAAGGCTGAGACAGGAGGATTACAGTTTCTCTTAGTGAGATTCCATTTAAAAAATAACATAACAGACAGAAGCAACCGGGGATGTAATTCGTTGGTGGGGTACTCGAGTAGAATATAGGCAGCTCTGGGTTCAAATCCGCATGGGAGGGGGTAGGGAACCACAGAGAAACCGCTCACAGTGCATACAGGAAAAGGGCTACTCTTCTTTCATGCAGACATCGAAAGTTTGAGGAAACAAACAACCCAACCCCGGAGAAAAGTGGACAAGGGAACCTAAATGGGCACCTCTCTACAAAATGAGTTTAAACAGCCACAAACTACACATACACAATCTCCCAAAAGCAAATTAAGATAGCCATTAAGTGACGTCTTTTATCAGTGACATTGGTTACAATTAAGACTGATGAAATCGGGCTGGAGAGATGGCTCAGTGGTTAAGAGCACTGGCTGCTCTTCCAGAGGTCCTGAGTTCAAATCCCAGCAACCACATGGTGGCTCGCAGCCATCTGTAATGGGATTGAATGCCCTCTTCTGGTGCATCTAAAGATAGCTACAGTGTACTCACATACAATAAATAAAATTAAAAAAAAAAAAAAAAAGACTGATGAGATCAGAAAGCTACTGAGAAAGGAGACCTATCCTCTCTACCACTGGTGGAGGGAGCCAAACATCCAAAAAGCAGCGTTGCGATTATTTTCCTGAGAGGTACGTTCAAATGTTGGGACAGAAGTGTGTGTATGTCGACAGTTTCCACTACTTGGGAGGCAGAGGCAGGAAATTACTTGTGCCAAGGGTTTGAGTCCAGTCCAAGCAACACGGTGAAAGACACTATCTTAGAAAAAAAAGAAAGAAAGAAAGAAAGAAAAGAAAGGAAGAAAGGAAGAAAGAAAGAGGGGCTGGGGATTTAGCTCAGTGGTAGAGCGCTTACCTAGGGAAGCGCAAGGCCCTGGGTTCGGTCCCCAGCTCAAAAAAAAAAGAAAAAAAAAAAAAAAAAAAAAAAAAAGAAAGAAAGGAAGAAAAGAAGGAAAGGAGAAGCTAGGTTTGTGGGCACAAGCCTATGATTCCAGCAGGCAGGAAGCTGAGAGGAAGGAACAACACTGTGAGTGTTAGAAACCATCCTGGGCTACACATGGAAGAATACCATGATTGGGTTACATAACAAGCCACCTCCGTCCTCGAACCACAGTGAGTCCTTGTCATATTAAATATGCCGGCGGCATGCTTTTTGTCTTTAGAGCTGTGAGGAATAGGAGCTGGGAAGGTGGCTCAATGGGTAAAGTGCTCACCGTGCAAGCATGAAGACCTGAGTTCAGATCCCCAGCACCCGTGTAAAATACCTGGCACAATACACACACATGCCTGGAATCCCAGCATTGGGGAAGCAGAGACAGGAGGATCTGGGAGTTCATTGGCCAGGGCTAAATGGGTGTGTTCCAGGTTCAGTGAGAGCTCCCGTCTCAAAACATAAGGTGCAGAGCAGTTGAAGATGACACTTGATATGCAGCATGCACACATACACATGCACGCACACACATGCATACACATGTATACACACTTGCACATACACACATGTATACACATGCACACACATATACACATGCACACATGCACACACATGAACATGTGCATGCACCCACATGTATACACACGTATTCACACTTACACATACACACATTATGCATATATGCACACACATGTATATGCACATGCACACATGTATACACACATGCACTCGACACACATACACACATGTATACACAGATGAACACACGTATACACAAATGTACGCACACATACTCATGGCAGGAGACCTGTGAGGAATAAATTTCTATTGTTTATAAGCTATCTGGTCTGTGGTATTTTGTTAGAGTAGCCTAAATATTCTGAAACAAAGACACTAAATGAAGCAAATTACCCTCCCCGGGGTGATCAGGCATCCTCTAATCCATTAAAGGCCTAAATGGAACAAAATGGAGAAATGAACCTGGTTCTCTTGGTCGCCTTCAGACCCAGATTGCAATTTTACACCATGGATTATGCTGGTCGCAGGCCTTCATATGATAGGTCTTGAGGCTTTTTAGTCTCTCCTCCTTGTACCCCTTCCTCCTTCTCATCCTGTCACCCCCAATCATCCTTGAATCTCTGCAGCACCAGCATTAATGCCTTTAGCCTTAAGAATATAGCGTAGGACTGGGAAGATGGTTCAAGGGTCAAAGGCATGCGCTGCTCTTACAGAGGACCCGGGTTCAGTTGGCAGCACCCACGATGGGCAGCTCACAACTGCCTTTAACACCAGCTTCAGGGACATCACCTCCCTCTAGTCTGCCAGGACACCTGCACTCGTGCACATATACCCTCATATGTACACATAATTAGAAATGAAAAGACTAGCCGGAGGTGGTGGCACAGGCCATTAACCACAGCACTCAGGAGGCAGAGGCACCTGGATTTCTGAGTTCAAAGCCAGCCTGGTCTACAGAGTGAGTTCCAGGACATCCAAGGCTACATAGAGAAACTCTGTCTTGAAAAGCCATTTAAAAAAAAAAAAAGACTATCTGTAAATCTATGCACAGAGATCTGGAAGACATCATGACATCATTTGAGGACACACTATGTCCCGAGTGATCTAATTTACATACAGACTACCTAGCCTGAAGGCTATACACCAGGCTGTTAGCACAGGGTATCTTAGGGGGATGGAGGCAGTGTTTAGGGAAGCCTTTTCTTTCTACAAAGGTCAAGAATTTCTGAGAGAAGTGATTATTTCTGTTCTTGTCAAGAGATAGAAAAGTCAGTAAAAAAAAAAAAAATCAAACTTCACACCGCGACTGGGTGTGAGCAACGGGGAGCTCAGTGATGATGTCACCACCATACGGAGCACAGAATGTGAAATGGCAGTCCCTCCTGCCCTCCCCACTTCTTTCCCATCCAAGTTTTCATTTTAGTTCATTTATTTTTAGTTTCCCCGAGAAGGGCTGGAGTTGGCTGCCCTTCTCCTCCCTTGGTTCCGAGAGTTTATCCACGCCAACTGGACTGAAAGGGATTCAGAGAACCAACTGGGCATCAGAAAGCTTGAGAGCTCGGGGGAATCTAACACAGCGTTTTGTTCAGTAGGTTAAAAAAAAAAATCAACCCCAACCAAGGAAACCAAACTCAAGGGAGAGAGCAGAACCCACCGCGTTCTCAGATGTATCTGAAAAAAAAGTGTTTCATGACATCTTTGTGTATTTGCTTCCCCCGGAAATCTGTACCCCATGGGGACTTGGGTAACGTCTTTCCTGGACTTGAAGAGCTCTGCAGCCCCTGAAATAGTGCACCGGACTTATGGTTGCTGGGTCTTGCCCCAGGAGGGAGATGCCCCGTGTCCTCTTTCCTGATAAGTCAAGGCCTTTCACTGGTGACCAAAACTCGCTCCTCATCGCCTCAAAGATCTAGGATATTTTGAGGTTCCCTGGTCCTGTGAGTCGGGGCTACAGGAAAGAGGAACTGGGAGTACTCAATCAGTGGTAAGGCATGGCGTCTCTTAAACTCCCGGAATCAGGGTGGCCGTGCAGGGGGGAGGGGAGGACGGTGTCTGAAATCCGGGATTCCGTTTGGCAGATAACATGAGGATTAGGATTAAGATCCAAGCCAGGGTTTGGACACTGGGGCTAATACCAGGTTATAATGAATGGCAGTGGTGAGAGGCTTTATAAGCCTGGTTTTGGGGTTAGGATTAGAACCAGCGGATCATCGCTTTCTCTCGGGCCCCTAAAGCCCCTTGGCGGTTGCTTTTCAAAGGGTTAAGTAAGGTTTCTTGTATCTTTGTGGCTGTTCCAGGAAAACCTCAGCCGCTGCGTCAGGAGCCCTGGCTGATGTGGCAATGTTACTCTTCCCTTCCACTGAGATTATCTGATGGCTCCTTTTGGGCCAACGTGAAGGCGAAGCACTCCCAAGAGCCACATCCCGGCTCATGTAGAATGCAGCGCAAAGGAGGAAACAGTCAAGACAACGATGACAGAAGCACTTCTTCCGGTTATCTCACACTTTGGCCCCTAACTTGATGATACCCTGAGATGTTATTGGCCTCTCTGAGCTTCCATCCAGTTAAGTGGGCGCTGGGTGGGAAATGGATCGGGGCTCTTCAGATCGAGACGGAGGGAACCAAGTTTGAAGAGTTAGGCTGGCTAGGAATATCTTATTTCATCCAACTCCAGTGTGCCCCCCCCCATACCCCTAAACTCGCACTTGCCGCCATCTTCTAGGGAAAGGGTCAAATGTGATTGAGTCAGACCTTTGTCGAACAATCTGTGTACGGGTCTTGGTTTTTGGTTGATGTATTTTGCAGTTCTAGAGACTGAACCTAAACAAGGTCTTGAGCAATACGGTCGAGCGTACACAGCTCTAGTCCCTCACTGGTCGAGCATACACAGCTTTAGTCCCTCACTGGTCGAGCATACACAGCTCTAGTCCCTCACTGGTCGAGCATACACAGCCCTAGTCCCTCACTGGTCGAGCATACACAGCTTTAGTCCCTCACTGGTCGAGCATACACAGCTCTAGTCCCTCACTGGTCGAGCATACACAGCCCTAGTCCCTCACTGGTCGAGCATACACAGCCCTAGTCCCTCACTGGTCGAGCCTACACAGCCCTAGTCCCTCACTGGTCGAGCCTACACAGCCCTAGTCCCTCACTGGTCGAGCATACACAGCTCTAGGCCCTCACTGGAGCAGGCTAGGCAGGTGATCTATTACCGAGACACAACCTCCCTTCCCTTTTTTACTTTTTTTTTTGGGGGGGGACCCAGACTAGCCTGGCAGTGGTAGCATACACCTTTAATCCCAGTGATTCGAGATGGGGGTGGGGGAATAGGGGATGAGGGAGCAGAGTTCTGTGAGTTCGAGGCTAACCTGGTCTACAGATCAAGTTCCAAGATAGTCAGAGTCAAACAAAACAAAACAAAACAAAAAAACAAAAACAAAAACAAAAACCAAAAAAAAACAAACCCCAAATCTAAATGTGTGTGTGTGTGTGTGTGTGTGTGTGTGTGTGTATTTGTATACATGAATGCAGGTGTGCAGGAAACTAGAAGAAGGCATCAGATACTTGAAGCTGGAGTTACAGGTGGTTGTGGGTACTAGAAACTGGGTCTGGGTTCTCTACAAGAGCGTTTTTTAACTGCTGAGCCATCTCTTCAGGCCCCCTTCCCCCCTTTCAGTTATTTTGAGCCAAGGTCTCACTAAATAGCCTAGCCAGGTCTTGACTCACTTTTAGCTCAGGCTGTCTTTTGTGTTTATGATCCTGCTCAGTTTCCAGAGTAGCTGGAATTATAGTTGTGTATAGGCCTAGTGAGGCTCTCAAACAAATTAACAAACTATTGCGCTTTTTAAATTTTACTCAACTACTCATTTGAACAAAATTTTTTTTAAGAATATTATTTATTTTATGTATGAGTACACCGTAGCTGTCTTCACACACACCAGAAGAGGGCATCGGATCACATGACGATGGTTGTGAGCCACCATGTGGTTGCTGGGAATTGAACTCAGGACCTCTGGAAGAGCAGTCAGTGCTTTTTTTTTTCCCAGAGCTGAAACCTGAACCCAGGGCCTTGTGCTTGCTAGGCAAGTGCTCTACCACTCAGCGAAATCCCCACCCCCCTCCAAGTCAGTGCTCTTAACTGCTGAGTCATCTTTCCAGCCCTGAGAAATGTTTTGTAATGTTTCTCTCCCTCTCCCTCCTCCTTCCCCTCCCCCCCTCTCCATGTGTGTTTCTGTGTGTGTGTGTGTGTGTGTGTGTGTGTGTACACAGCACATCATCCTTGTGGTTGTCAGAGGTAGCTTACAGGAATCAGTTCTCTTCCTTTTAACAAGTGGGGCCCAGGGACTGAACTCAGATGGTCCGTCGAGCCAGCAAGTGCCCTTCCCTCCACAGATATGACCGGATGTAAAACTAAATGAACCTTTGGCCTCAGGTAAAATCATATGGGCAAGATGACCACGGTGTTTGTAGAGCAGAGTCATGGATGTGTTCTTGTGAACTGTGACAAGTATTACAGGGCAATGAATGGTGCGTAGGATTATGTAACACGAGGGCGTGTCAGTGATGCTTTCTTGGAGAGACGAAGGCCTGGGGTGGTTTAAATTGGAGCTCGTTCTTGGAAAAGTCTTGATCCTCATTGTCTTTGACGCTTTCGAGCATCACGCTGCAGTTTGCTTCTTGGTGCTGTGTTCTGGACACCTTTTGGAACCTCCCCCAAGCAGACGACTGATCTTTTTCTTTTTGTGATATATTTTTTTATACAGCTTTAAAAAAAACATTTTTTATGTGCATTGCTGCTTTACATATGTTTGTCAGTGTGAGGGTACCAGAGTCCATGAGCTGCCATGGAATTGAACCAGGGTCCTGTGGAAGAACGGCCAGTGCTCTTAACCGCTGAGTGATCTCTCCAGCCCTGCAATGATTTTTTTTTTTTCTAATTGTAGACAGGGTCTCACTCTGTAGCCCTGGCTGGGTTGAGACTTCCCGTACTAACCAGGCTGGCCTTAAACTCACAGAGCTTCTCCTGCACCTACTTCCAAAGTGCTGGGATTAAAGGCATGAGCCTTGAGACTGGCTCAACTGATCCTCTTGAGAACCACAGCTCCCAGGATGGGTCCTTGGCAGTCACACTTGTATAACGAGAATCCTGACTGCACAGTTATATTGGCAGAGGTTAAGACCAAGGTCTGACAACTTGATATAATAGGCTGACTAGTTGCTTTCCCTTGGAAACTGGAATACACACAGACATACACTTTTTTTTCTTGTGCAGCCTTGGGGTGTTCTAGAACTAGCTCTGTAGACCGGGCTGGCCTCGAACTCAGAGAGCTGCCTGCCCCTGCTTTCTGAAAGCTGGCGTGCGCCAAGACTGCACAGCTAGAGTCCAGCAATATTAATGATTCTTAGCTTGCTCTTGACATGAGGATCAGTAAGCTCGGCGTGTGTTCTCAGAGAAGCAGGTCCAAGGAGAATGAAGCAGTTTTGTAGAAGCAGAGATGAAAGTCCTTGTGACCAGAGAGAAAGGATTCGAGAGACTAGCCACATGGCTTCCTGTTGATATTTAATGTTCTTGTGTGAGATTGGCCCATTGTGACATTGTAATTAGTATTTTCGGATTTTTGACAGTGTTTTGCTGTGTGGCCCAGGCTGGCTTTGAATTTGTGATCCTCTTACTGCAGCCTCCTGAGTGCCGGAATTAGAGCTGTGTGCTACTATGCATGCCCAGTTGCTTTGCAAGATCTTGAAAAAAATTTTTTTTTTTTTGTATTTTGGGCTTTTTTCTTTGCTACGTTTATTTTGTGCGCATGTGTATATGAATGGACGCACCTGTGCCATAGCTGCATGTGGAGGGCAGGGAACAATTTCCGGGAGTTGTTTTTCTCCTTTCACCATGTAGATCCTGGCATTGAGCTCAGGTCTCAGTTTTGTTGGCATGCACCTTTACCAGCTGAACACACAGACACACCCACACCCACACCCACAATTGCACACAAACTACAAAAATACACACACATAGACACACACTCACACACAAACCACAAAGACACCCCACTATACAGACACACACACACACACACACACACCACACAAAGACACCTACTACACACACATACACACTCACACACACACAAACTACAAAGATACACACACAAGCACACACTCAGACACAAACCACAAAGACACCACACCATACAGACACACACACAGACACCTACCACACACACACACACACACACCACACACAAAGACACCTACTACACACACACACACACACACACACACACAAACCACAAAGATACATACACAGGCACACACTCAGACACAAACCACAAAGACACCACACCATACAGACACACACACAGACACCTACCACACCCACACATACACACACAAAGACACCTACCACACACACATACACACTCACACACAAACCACATAGACAGCCCCCCACACCATACCGACACACACACAAAGACATGTACCACACACACACACACAGACACACACACACCATACATACACACCACACACACTGCATATACACACAGATACACACAGCAGACAGACACATATACAGACATACCAGACACACACAAACATACACCATATACACACACATACAAAGACACCTACCACACACATACACACACACACTGCACACACAGATACACACACCATACAGACACATACACAGATACCTGCCGTGCACACACACACATCAGACACTGCACACAGATATTCACACCATACAGACACACACTGCACACACATATACACACCACACACATACATATACACTGCATACAGATACACATACAGATACACACACACATACACATACCAGACACACACACACAGATACACACACTATACACACACACATATATACTGCATACAGACACACACAGAGATAAACACACCATATAGACACACATACAAGGACACTCACCACACACACACACACAGACACACACCCTGTACACACATTCAACACACACACACACACACACACACACACACACACACAGAAAGAGGAGGGGAGGAAGATGGAAGGGAGGTCGATTTCACATGAAGAAATGTGTGTGATTTTGATACTTGCAAAGACAAGGCTCTTGGCAAGGACTGGATTTTTGTCAAATTAGTTTTCCACTCAATAGATATGGGCTCACCTTGCTCTAATGTTAGACCTTTGAAGACAGCTGTGTGAGAAGAGATAAACATAGAGAATCGCTGGAATTGTCTTATAATGGGAACAGGAAGAAGGACCCAACTCTCTTGTGGCAGAGGTGGAGAGCACTGAAACATGTTGCTGACACAGTAGGAACATGCTGGGCCAGTGGGAGGGTCAGGGGAATGATATGCGGGCAAGCAAGGCACATTTAAGAAAGAGCGACAGACAAGCAGCTGACTCGTAGGGGACATGATGAGGAGTGGTGAGTGGAGTCTTGGAGGAAGACGGAAGGCTAATGCTCTAACTTCCTGCATACTGGGGGCTTGGACCTGCTGGTAAGCTTCATTTTATGATTCATTCTTGTCTCCAGAGGGATGGGACATCCTGGGGACTGAAGGAATGCTTGCTGAATTAGTGGCAGACAGGCAGGCAAGCGGTTTGCTGGGTGACGATTACGTATGTTTACATCCAACTTTCCTTTGGGTTTTCTCTTCTACATGGAAAAGACAATCATCAAGACGCCAATACGGAGAGATGTGAGTGGGGGGGGGACTTCACCTCACTTAGATTCAAAGGCTGTCTTGTCTCTCATTATGTGGCAAGTGCATGCCAGTCTAAGTGAAAATTTAAGGGTAACATGAGAATGAGGAATGCCGTATATGTTTATTCATTTTTTTTTTTCCAGTCATGGTATGGAGTCTTGGCTGTTCTGGAACTCATGATGTAGACCATGTTGTCCTCGAATTCACAAAAATCTGCCAGCCTCTGCCTCCGGAGGGCTGTGACTAAAGGCACGCACCATCACGCCCACCCAGCTCCTATGCACTCTGACAGAAGCAGTTCTATTGAAGGCATGTAAAAGTTCACAAAATCAGAATTAAACCCCGTGGTGTTAAATGTCTTAATTTTTGTGATCACTGTCTTCACTCAGTTGCACCGTTGCAAGGATTATAAAACTCAATGTAATTCCTGGCTTTAGATGATTAGAGGCCAAGAGAATGGATGTCAGCGTTAACAAATTCAGAGAACGACTAAACTGATACAAAGGAAAGAAAAAGTACTATTCGATAATAAAGTTAACCTGAGTAATATTCTCTGGGGCTGGATTCCCTTGGAGTTGAGAGGATACATGGTAGCCTTTCCTGGGAATTCTGGACTTTTAAGTTGGCTCCAAACCCCTTAGGACCAGGTCATTTCTCCAGGAGTTCTGGTGGACTTTTCTTTCGTGTTCAAATTAGTGATCAATAGCGGGTTATTCTGGTCACCACTGACTGGGGAAGAGAAAGAATTCAGGACCGTGGTAAGGAATATTAAAGGATTCTTTCAAAGGTTCAAGTTTGGTCCCTTATTAATATCCATCAAGGATCAAGTCAAATCTCTTTTTTTTTCTTTCTTTTATTCGGAGCTGGGGACCGAACCCTACTAGGGCCTTGCGCTTTCTAGGCAAGCGCTATACCACTGAGCTAAATCCCCAACCCCAAATCTCTTCCCCCAACCAACCATATTCGCCCCAGGGAGAAGTGGACCTGGGCCTCTAAGACTGGACGACATCAGCGGGGTGAAACACTTGGGCACGTTCCTCTACCCCACGACTTGCTATGGAGAGACGTAGCATACACACATGTTCCAGAAACTCAGTTGTCAGGAGGGAGGCCACTTTTCCGGGTGGAACTGTCAGAGTGGGTTGGGAGTGGGGGAAATGGGACGTGAGATTCTCCGACGGCTGGCAGTTTGGGGAGAAACGCTTCGCGGCAGCATGGATCAGGAGCGCGAGCAGTGGCCTTGAAGACCCAGGCGGCCAGCGGTGGACACTGGACACCCACACGACTTCCGGGTTTGGGAACGCTCCACCCACCTCTGGATGGATGACAAGGTCTCCAGGCGCATGCGCCGCCGCTCTGGGACCGACCCAACTCAACCCTAAACAACTAATCCGGTCCCCGGCCTGCTTGGGGCGTACCATTTGTTTTACTCGGGGGGTGAGGAGGCAACGCTTCCCTCAAACCTTGCTCTCCCCTTCCTCAGCCTGGAGCACAAGCCAGCTCTCGTAAAAGTTCTAGGAAGAATGGAGGCCTGAGAGGCGGCTCGCACGAGGAACTCGGCCGAGCACGCACCGCCCAGCCTCGGAGGCGCTGAACAAAGTGGCACGCCCCGAACCCAGCTGATCCGCCGGACTCCGGCGGCGGCGGCGGCGGCGGCGGCTCCCCCGGGCGAGACCATCGCGCCGCCTCAGGAGGGGTGTCCGCTGAGGGGAGGGGGCGGAGCGGCCATTGTCCGGTCAGCGCCGTCTACGGGGCGGGGGGGAGGGGATTACGGAGCGAGCGGGGGCCCCGGGGCGTCACAGCCGGCCGCTGCGACTCCACGGCCCGCGGGGGCTCTGGGTTCCTCCCCACCCAGTCCCGAACCCGCCAGCGCCGCCGTAAGGGACAGCGCTGTGGCTGGGGGGCGGCGGAGAGAGCCGCCAAGGGCGCCGGGTCTCCCCCGCTCGCACGGCCCAGCCCCTCCTCCGCAGCTCCCCTCCCTCTCCTCGCCGCGGCCCCCCCCTCTCCTCAGGCCGAGTGGTGCCGCCCGCCTCCAGCTGACCCGCCTGGAATCCCGGCTCGGAGCCCCGGACTCGCGCCCGCCTGCGCGCCCGCTCCCTCCCCCCCCCCCGCCCCGCGCCCCCGCCGCTGCCGCCGCCGCCTCCGCTTCCTCCGAGGGGGGCCCAGGCCCAGCCGCCGCCGCCGCCGCCGCCGTCGCCTCCGAGCTCCGCCGCCGCCGCCGAGCACCATGGGAGACGCCGGGAGCGAGCGCAGCAAAGCGCCCAGCCTGCCGCCTCGCTGTCCCTGCGGCTTCTGGGGGTAAGTGTGGGGGCAGGGTCGCGGGCGCGGGCCTCGGGGGTGGTGGTGGGGACCCGAGGGAGGCCGGAGCCCCGGGAAGCTGGGCCGCGGAAGCCGGGCCTCGGGGGAGCGGGCGGTGACCGCGGCCTCGGCCTGAGGAGGGCTGCGGGTAGGGGACGCTGAGGGTGGGGGGGAGGAGGAGGAATAGGAGGGATAAGAGGAAGAGGAGGAGGAGGACCGCCCGGGCCGAGCTGTCCTCTGTGGGACTCGCTGGCCCTGAGGCCGGCTTAGGGTGAGGGGCCATGGGTGAGCGAGAGGGACGAGGTGGCGGCGCTGGCACTTCTCAGTGGGGCAGGGCTGCCCCTTTTCCCTTGGCCTGTGGAGGTCAGTCCGCCTCCCCCTCATCTTGGAATGAGTTGGTGCCCAGCCATCAGGAGGGTATTTCCTCTGACTTTTTCACCTCCCCTCCTCCCTGCTGCTCCCCGGGAGATTTGCATCATCACTTCCTAAATTATATCGCAGTCCCCATTTGCTTTTAGGAAGCTGTTCACACGTCCTACGTGTGAACAAACCCCACAGTCCAGAATTCGGGCTCGGAGAGTAAAGTTAAAAGGATTGTTGAGGGGTCTCACTTTCATCTAAAATGAATAGTATCAGGGAGTCTCTAAAAATTTCCCTGTTCAAAAAAAAAAAAAAAAAACTAACCAAACAAACAAAAAAAAAACCAACCCACCCCTCCTCCACCACCACCACCACCACCATTACCACCATCACAACCACCACCACCACCATCACAACCTCCAGCAACAACAAACAAAACAACAACGAAACCCCCAAAACAAACAGACACCCCCATCCACCTAAACAGAACTGAAAACAGAAACTTCCCAACAGGACCTCAAGCCAGTCTGGCTTGTGGGACGGGAGAGCTGGTTTCCTCTTTGAGTCTCAAATTCTTTCCCTATTTAAAAAAATTTTTTTTTTTTTTAAAAAAATGTTCACAACACAGTGTAGCATCCCATGCCATATTAGGGTGAGTGGGGTGGGGGAGAGGGACCAGATAGATAATAGATGGGACCTCCACTCCAACCAGCAGTTCTAGTTTAAGTTGTCCTTGGAACACTTTGGGTTTTCTAGGTCGTCACCTAACAAGCTGTGGTCATACCTCATGACTAGCTCTGTGTAAGGAAGCTGGAGAGTTAAGGCAGCTTCTGTGATTCAGGCTTTCTCTCTTATTTAGAGATTGTGCTGGGGTGAAGGAAATTTGGCATTTCTGTGAAGTCACGGGAAGTTGGCTGTTCTACTCCAGGAATGGTTGATGTAGGAATTAAAGACATGTCTAAGAGTGAAGAAGAGTAGGAAGTGCATTTTAATGCAGATCTCTGGGGAAGGCTTTCAGTTCAGGGTCAGTTCAGAGGTTTTGAAGTGTGTACCCTTTCCAAAGAAACTCTGAGTGGAAGGAGAGGAGTTAGGGACAAGTTGCATTAGCAAAAATTCCAAAGATGAAGCGGTATTTTAGCTGTAGAGTCTCCTTCTCGTTTTAATTTGATTTAAAGCATTGAAAAAGTTTGTTTTGAACTTTATTGTGGAAAATGTTGAAAAAAAAAAAATCAGACACCAACGTTAACCCGGTCCAAAGACTTCACAGGTAGAGTTGTTAGACCTTAGTTGGGTTGTCTGTGAAGTGCTGAAGTGTTTGGGTGGACAGTACGACTCATAGGGATCTTACAGGACTAGCCATTACTGGATGGGGGAATGAGGTAGTCAGGATGGTTAACTTGCTCCTTCTTGTAGGGAGTGCAGGGCGTGGTGGGAGAGTGCTCCAGAGTGCCTAGTGCCATCACAATTATGACATCACTTTGGAAAAATGTAGTGTCACAAGCCCTAGGTTGTAACTTACTCCGGGACATGGGGCCTGTAGAAAGTAGCTTCCAAGGACAGCTTCAGTGGTGGCCCAGAGTGTAGAGAGGTCTGCTTCCTGGCAACCTGCTCTTATGTCCTTGGGACCATTAGTGAATAGAGCGAAGTGAAGGGAATCCTGACTTCATGAAGGCTTAGAAGCTAGTGACGTGGATGCAACGGCTCCTTGCCTCCAGCCAGCAGATTCTGAGTCAGGCTAAGAGACTTTGGTGGGAGCAGACTGCAGAAGTCTTGACCTACAGTACCAAGGGTTCCCTCATTGCTCTTTGAGTCTGTCCACCTTAATGAGCCTTGGTTTGCCTAACAGACGTAGTGAGCACACAGGTAGTAATTACCTGGGAACACGTTTTAACACACCCTTTTAAACCTTTCCTAAGGGTGATTGTAGACACGTGTGGAGTTTGCATTTCATGCCAAAGAATAACCAAATTATTGTCTTTGTTATGTCATAGCTGATTTTAATCATTTTCTTGTGTTGCACGGGCCCTAATTATACCATGTTTATCAGGGAAACTTAGAATATATTCCACACAGATACTTGAGTGCCTCTGAATAGTGAATAATGGTGGGTGAGAGTCTTGGCACATCCTCAGAAGTATGAGGCAGAGTAGATGAGTTGAATAGATTGCCCTGGGTGCTATGAGAAGCAACTGTCCTAGTAAGGTGGAGGTGGATGAGGGTATCCAGGAGAAAGTAATTCTTCAGCAGGGACTGTAAGAAGGGTAAATGGTAGAGGGTAGGAGTGTTTCAGGCAGAGGGAATGAATGGCGTGGATGGAGGCTGGGAAGTGAGGGAGAAGGCGAGGAACATGGTGGCCATGGGTAGATTGTGGAGAGGAATCAGCTGGGGAATGAGGCTGAGGAGGGAGAAAGTGGAGACTGTGGCTGCGTGGGCAGTGCTGAGGCCTTTGGACCTTCATCCCGAGTACGTGGGGAGTTAATAAAATAAAGAAGGCCGAGGCTGCAGACAGGATGACCTTTGATATGGAAGGTTATTGGTTGATCTTGAGAGCGGCTAGGCGTGTGGGTGTGATTGTGCGTTTGGATGAATGTGGTGTATGTTTATGGAGTTCATGGAGTCCTGGCAGATCCGGAGATACAGAGCACCTGTCAGAAGTAGTAATCGGGGCTCGCCAGGGCGGTGGCATGAACGTGTCATGGCTGGGAAGAATACAGATGTGGATGGACTGAAAGTCATCAAGGAATCTAAGATATTCCTTGTCTTTTCCCTTCATAAAAAACAAAGTTTGTGCAACACAGCACTCTGGAAGCTTCAGGTCTTTAAAACGAGCTAGCCAGGGCCCACACCCAGGCATTTGCAGAGGAGCCTCTGGACAGAATTACTCTGGCGTTGTGAGAGTGAAGGGAGTTCCTTCAGAATCGCTGCTCTCTCCAGTGACTCAGGCTTTATTTAGTCTTTGCTGCTCAGCATGGTCCAGTCAGGACAGCAGTCGCAGACCTGGCAGTCGAGACCTTTGAGCTCTTTCTTGTGGGCGCACAATAGAAAGGAGAATGCCAAGAGGTGCATACAGTTCAGACGCAGTTTCCAGCTCTGTCTCCGTGGTTTGTGTTGTGTCACTGGATTGGATAATTGGTGATTTATAGAGACTGTCTCCTTACTGGGGAATCTGCTACCTTGGAGATCGTTGAAGACTGCTCTGTTTATAGAACTTGGAAGTTCTTGATGTAGTAGAGACTGTACCTTCTAGGATTAAAACAGTCTGTTCCATGTAACTTGGACTTCAAAGTTTTAGTGAAATAGAACACTGTCTTGGTTCATTTTAGACATTCTGAAGTCAGGAAAAAAAAAAAAAAAAAGCACTTACTGATAATTGCCATATTTGAAATAAAATTGTCAGTAGATTTTTTTCATATGAATACACTTTCCTCTTTTTCTCCTTCCCCTCTTCCTCCTCCTTTCCTTTTGAGACAGGGTTTTACTATATAGCGCAGGCTAACTTTGAACCCACTGTAGCTCAGACTGGTCTAGGTGGCCTTCACTCCCTGTGTGCTATGATTCTAGGTATTTACCTCTGCGCTTAGCTTGAAAGTACTTTGACACTGCCTAGATACAAGCAGTGTTAATTTAATGTATTTAAAATTGCTCGTACACTTAAAACTTACACACAGTCTTTTCATAAATATTTTAGAAAGCCGCTGAACATTTTGATGTTCTGGCACATGCCTTTAATCCCAGCACTTGGGAGGCAAGATAGGTAGACAGCTTTGTGAGTTCAAGGCCAGCCTGGTCTACATAGTGAGTTAAAGGCCAGTCAGACTTCTCTCTCTGCCTCTCTCACATGTACACACAAAACAAGAATACCCTGTATATTCGGAGACAGCAGGGTAGTGAGGGTATTTTTCTCCCCTAATTTTATTCTTAGTATAAAGATCTAGTTGCTGCTATTGACATTCTGTTTTCATAATTGGAATAGTCTCTGTCACAGTGAAATATTGTGGGATTATTATGAGAGGTATTATTTATTCAGATCAACAATGCAGGGGAGTGGCCATGAAAGTTAGGTCTGATATTGATAGGATAATTTATAGAACAATTCAAGGCTTAACTAGGTAAACTATTGATTGTTTTGAGGGTTATACAACAAGAAGCTCAGGTTGATGAGATACTTAGTGTATGAGGCACTTGGTGTTTAAGTTCAATTCCTGACACCCAGACGATGGAAGGAGAGGGTCAACTCCCATGAAACGTGGCTACAGTTTTAGAAGGGTACCTTATTTTTTCTTTGATAGTTTCATATATATGTACAGTGTATTTTCATCATACATCACCCTCCCTTCTTCTAGACCCTCTTACTACAGTGTCCTCTCCCTCTCTTTTTGCTGCCTACTGGAATGTCGATTGTCCTGTTGGTTTCCACTTGTATGGGTCTCGTGCATTTATCCATAGCTGTGGCGAGTTCTTGAGTGCAAGTGGCCACGGCATGGAATTTCACAGGACCCCTCCCTACCCTCCAGCATTTACAGTCTTTCTGTCTGTGCCCTTCTGTCATGTTCCCCTGAGCGTGCCCGTGGTGTGTGCGTGCCTGTGGGGTGTGTGTGTGTGTGTGTGTGTGTGTGTGTTGGTACGGCTGTCCCATTTATGACTGAGTGCTCAACAGTCATTCTTACTACTTTGATTAGTTATGAGTTTTTTTTTTTTGTTTTTTTTTTGTTCTTTTTTTTTTTGAGCTGGGGACCCGAACCCAGGGCCTTAGCTTCCTAGGCAACACGCTCTACCACTGAGCTAAATCCCCAACCCCAGTTATGGATTTTTGTATTAGCTGCTGCCCACTGCAGGAAGAAGCTTCTGAAGTCTCTGGGTGGAAACATTATTTACAAGGTAGTTTGACAACGTGTCAGATATTAAGGTGATGGCACCTGCATCCGTCCCAGGTCTGGTGGAATATCCTTTCTTCATTCTTCACCCTTAGGGAGTGTCTGCCTTGTGATTAGTTAGTTGTGTTTCTTGGAGGCAGCATATAGATGGCATCTGCTCTTAAAAAATACTATTCTTAGGGGTTGGGGATTTAGCTCAGTGGTAGAGCGCTTGCCTAGGAAGCGCAAGGCCCTGGGTTCGGTCCCCAGCTCCGAAAAAAAAAAAAAAAAAAAAATACTATTCTTGGGGCTGGGGATTTAGCTCGGTGGTAGAGCGCTTCCCAAGGAAGCGCAAGGCCCGGGGTTCGGTCCCCAGCCCCAAAAAAAAAAACCAAAAAAAAAAAAAAAATACTATTCTTATTCTCTGTATCCGAGTGTCTTCCCTGCATGTATATCTGTGTACCATATGCATGTAGTGTTCTTGGAGGGATTAGAGTTATAGCTGGTTGTGAGCTGTCATTTGGGTGCTGGAGATCAAACTCCGGTCCCTTGGAAGAACAGCCAGTGCTCCTAACTATTGAACTATCCCTCCTGGTTTATGTGTGTTTTCATTGGGAAAGAAATTGGGACTGTTTTTTTTTTTTTTTTCTTTTTTTCAGAGCTGGGGACTGAACCCAGGGTCTTGCGCTTGCTAGGCAAGTGCTCTACCACTGAGCTAAATCCCCAACCCCGAAATTGGGACTGTTAATAGTCCCTCCTTCCTTTTATTTTTGTGTGTATTGTTTTGACAGGGTCTTCTTTAAATCCTGTTTGGCCTGGAACCTATTACATAGAGAGTGAGTGGTTCTCGACCTGTGGGTTGACCCCAAGGGGTTGAACAACCCTTTAACAAGGGTTGCCTAAAACAGAAACACAGATGTTTATATTACAGTTTATAACAATAGCAAAGTTACAGTTACAAAGTAGCAATGGACATAATTTTATGGTTGCAGGTCACCACAAGGTGAGGAACTGTATCAAATGGTTACAGGACTATTAGAAGGTTGAGAACAGCTGACTAGACCATGCAGGCCTTGCTTCTGCCCCCCAATTGTTGCGATTAAAGCTGTGTACCAGCATAATCGGCAGCACTCGGAGTTATTATTGAAAAGTGTGCAGTGACTACTGTCCATTTTGTTGATTTTCATACTGTTTGCTTTCCCCTCTCTGCATCCATTAATTCTAGTGTGGTTTATTCTTTACTGGATGGAAGTTTATTTTTCTCTTTCTGAAAGATTTCTTCAAGTAATTTTTTTTTTCTTAAAGAACTGACTTAGTAATTATCGGAAGTTTTATTTTCCTTCAGTTACTACAAATAGTGTGGCTGGGTATACAGTCAGGGTTGGCAGTTGTTGTCTTTCGGAACTTGAATGTCTGTCCGGGTCCTCCTTGCTTTCAGGTGTCAGTTGACTGACCACTGTTATTTCGGATGGCGTCACCTTATTTGTGTGGATGCCTTCGCTGCACTTCCTTTGCTTTATCTTTCCTGTTTATAGTATGAGGGCTGCTTCTTTCTGGCTTTGTCTGTTTAGTGCCCTAATGTCTCATATCTCTCCAAACTAGGGGAAACATTCTGTTATATGCTTTAAAAACCCTTTTTATGCCCTTTAAAGGATTTGTATTTATATGTATGTATGTATGTATGTATATATGTATGTATGTATGTATGTATGTCTATTTACATGTGTGCGAATGTTTGCTCTGTGTACCCTTAGAGGCCAGAAGCGTGTCCTGGTTTGCTTGGAGCCAGAGTTCTCTGTGGGGAGAGTGTTCCTCACTGTGGGACACCCAGTGCTTTCTCACTGGTCTCAGCTGTGTGCTCCTCTTGTGCCTTAGGCCTTTTCAGAGTGTCATGTATCTTGGAATTCCCGGCGTTACCTCATTATTTCATCTTTGCCCT
Source organism: Rattus rattus (assembly GCF_011064425.1). Taxonomy (NCBI): domain Eukaryota; kingdom Metazoa; phylum Chordata; class Mammalia; order Rodentia; family Muridae; genus Rattus; species Rattus rattus. The sequence continues at coordinate 3,848,282 of NC_046171.1, read as the reverse complement.
TGTTTGATCCAGTTTTTCTACCTTTTCTTTTTTTTTTCTTTTTTTTTTTCTTTTTGACAAGGACAAAGGCTTGTTTTATTTTCATGGCTGCTCATGTGAGGCCACAGCCTGGCCACTATGTACAGACGTGAGGGAAGCTTCATTTCTTGGTCTCTTCCTCCTTGGACAGAGTCTTGATGATCTCCTCCTTCTTGGCTTGGAGGCGCTCCTCCCAGCGCTTTCGTGCTTCCTTGGTCTTAGACCTGCGAGCTTCAGCCTGGTCAGCCAGTAGCTTCTTGCGGGCCTTGTCTGCCTTCAGTTTGTGGATCTGCTCCATGAGAATCCGCTTGTTTTTGAACACATTCCCTTTGACCTTCAGGTACAGGCTGTGATACATATGGCGGTCAATCTTCTTAGATTCCCGGTATCTCCTGAGAAGCCGGCGCAGGATCCGCATCCTTCGCATCCAGGTCACCTTCTCGGGCATCCGAGCGTTGGCAGTACCCTTCCTCTTCCCTATGCCCATATGCCTGCCCTTCCGTCGGGCCAAGGTGTTCTTCCGGCATCGAGCCCGGGAATGGACAGTCACAGGCTTCCGGATGATCAGGCCATCTTTGATCAGCTTCCTGATCTGTTGACGGGAGTTGGCATTGGCGATTTCGTTGGTTTCATTGGGGTCCAACCACACCTTCTTTTTACCACAGCGGAGGACGCTGGAGGCAAGCCTCTTCTGTAGCCTAAGCATACTCATGGCTGCTCTACCTTTTCTTTAAGCTCAGGAATTCTTTGTTCTCCATGAGCTGTTCTGTTGGTGAGACTCTGCCCAGAACTTTTTTTTTCTCATAATTTCCAGCTTTTTAGTTTTTTTTTTTTTTTTTTTAATAAAATGTTTCTGGGCTGGAGAGATGGCTCAGCCGTTAAAGGCTAGGCTCACAACCAAATAAAATGTTTCTATCTCTGTTGAATTCTGTCATATATTACATCTTCTTATTTTATTCAGCTGTTTGTGTTCTCAGTGTAGGATTTATTTTCTTGACGCATACTTACACTCACTTTGGAGTTCTCTGACTGAGATTTAATTCACTCTGACTAGATGCTATTAGGCTGAAATTAGTTTTAAGGAGCTATGTTGTTTTGGACTTTTGTGTTTATTATGTTACTGTCTTGTGGTTTACACATCTGGTGTCATTTCTTAACGTGATTAATTGTTGTTATTTAGCAACAATGTGTTTATCTTTTGAAGTGTTCCTGCAGTATGAGGGTGTGGTAGGGTTGAGTATACATAGTTCAGAAAATAGTTCCTCACCGCAGGAGCCACAGCAGCCAGACACGAACCCCAAATCATCCCATGCCTACTTGATGTTAACACCATGCAGATATCTACTGCCCGGTTACTAGCACTGGCTCATCTGACTTTAGTAACTGGAGGATAGCCAGCCATGGATTCCAGTTAGTAAGATTAGGAGTGGGAGGGCAAGGTGAGTAAGGGAAGTATTAGGTCAACTTTGGACAGAAAAAAATCAAGGTGGAGGAGTTAGGAAGAAAAGATGGGCTAATGTTAGTGTCTACAGAGCTCAGAGATTGGTTAGAGGTCTGGCATTTATAATTAAGAAGCAGAGAGAAGGATGCGAGCAGGAAGATGGAGGGATGAGGGGCTTCGGAGGTGTGGCCGAAGAGAATAAACTGGTAGAGACACCTACAAGAGTCCTAAAACCTGAGCAGTCAAGAAACAGGAGCAGAGCCATCTTGAGACCCACTGGAGAGTGGAGGTTAAGTGATAGAAGGCGGAGAATGAGAAGAATGCCTACACAGTCAGTTGCTGGCTGCCTCTTAAAAGGTGACATCTTGACGTCTTCTGCCTTTGGGGGGTCTCTCGTGGCCGGTAGGTTCCCTTTAGTGGGTCTCTCGTGGCCGGTAGGTTCCCTTCGGCTAAGGGTTGACTTGGGAGCTAGTGCTCTCCTAAGCCCCATCGTTCGTGGGGTCTGCTGTTTGGGTGGTTCTTAGCCCTTCCCTGGTTTACCTCTTCACGCCGCCTTGACCCCCTTGATCCTCCAGGTCCTGTGTATGTGAGAAGCAGCACTTGTAGGTTCTGCTCTCCTCTCCCTAGAGCACTTTAAAAGGGAGTAGAATGTGTTTCATTTCTGTGGTGAGTTCTGTGAAGTCTTGTGTATGAGGGAGATGTGATAGGTTGTGGATGTGTTTGATATGAAGCGAGGCAGATACTCAGGTTGAAATAAAACAATTTTGTTTTTTTTAGCTTACATTGTTTTAAAGATTTATGTTTATGAGTACACTGTCGCTGTCTTCAGACACACCATAAGAGGGCATCAGATCCCATTACAGATGGTTGTGAGCCACCCTGTGGTTGCTGGGAATTGAACTCAGGTCCCCTGGAACCACCGAGCCATCTCTCCAGCCCCTACTTATGTTTTGAGGCAGGGTCTTTCTTCATAGCTGTCTAGCCTCAAGCTCACAGAGGCCTCTGCTTCTCTGCGCGCTGGCTGTAAAGCTGTGTGTGCCACCATGTCCAGCCAATAACCTGTGTTTGAAGTGGTTACTAGTAGAACACTGAAACCTGATTTCTATTTTTACTAGTCAAAGATACTGTTAGCTTAAGTAGAAAATAGGATGTGTGTATTCCCCTCCCCTGGTGCCCACTCTTTGTCACTTAACATACAGTGTCATCTCACGGTCTCCATCACTGATGCTCTGGTCTCATCTGCTCTGCCAGCAGCAGTGTGAGTGGGTGGGTGGGTGAGCTAGACGCCTGCTTCCTTAGCCTTGGAATTACACTTGAGTAGTCCTAACCTGGGCTTTCACATTCACATTCATGCGGACATAGTATGAATCATGGGTAATCAGCATGTTGATGTCAGTGATGTCACTAATTATCCCTTGATCATAAAACCTCCTTAAACATTCTCCTAAATACAGGAAAAGCTGAGGCTGCAGTGTGACCAACCGAATGAAGTGCCTACTTACCTCCCCCATTTTCAGTTGTGGCACTTGCTGCTTTGATATGATGTAATGTGGGAGATAATGAAAACAAAACAGGACAGCCCAAATGTGCTCCTTGTGTCTGCTGGCTTTAGGCAGGTGTGTTTGAGTTAGGTCTAGTTAACACACACAGCTCACTTTTCCATGGTTCTTAGGCGTTGGGTCTAGTTTTTTTTTTTTTTTTTTCTTTTTTTCGGAGCTGGGGACCGAACCCAGGGCCTTGCGCTTGCTAGGCAAGCGCTCTACCCCTGAGCTAAATCCCCAACCCCGGCGTTGGGTCTAGTTAATACACGCAGCTCACTTTTCCATGGTTCTTAGGAGTTAGGTCTGGTTAACACACACAGTTCACTTTTCCGTGGTTCTTAGGCGTTGGGTCTAGTGACACACACTGCTTGCTTTTCCATGACCTTTTTGCTCATTTACTCTTCTTTGTTCTTTTTCTCAACACTGCCCTCAAGAAAAAGGGTTTAAGTTTTACATTTTTTATTTTGTTATTTTTACTAGCTATTTATTTTGTCTATATGAGTGGTTTGCACATCTTCAAGTGTCTCAGAAGGCCTTGGACCCCCTGGACTGGATGGCTGCCAGCCATGGGAACTACGGGTTCTCTGGAAGGAAAGTGTGCTGTTAAGCCCAGTAACAGTATGTATGTGCACGTGTCTGCACATGGTAGTATGTACATGTGAGGGCCCGTGCCGTGGAGACTGCTGATGTTCGGGTCTCCTGCAGCTAGATTTACAAGTGGTTGAGAGCCACTAGACACAGTCCTGACGGCAGTCTTGGGGCTTGTGGAAGAGCAGTATAACTTTCACCTCTGAGCCATCATCTCCCAGCCCCAAATTTTAATTAAGATAGCTTTATAATGCCAAATAGTCACAGTTAACATTGGTTCCCTCAGATTAACCTTTCCTAACTGTAAACAATCAGAGGATTAAAAATTTATCTAAATGATTTTGAAACGAGTACTTTTAAAATACATATGTAAAAAAAAGCAGTGAGCTGTATATACAATCATTTTCTTGGAGGGATAAGGATGATGATGATTTTTGGGACAGTGTTGGGCCTTGCAGTATTGGCTGGCCAGGAACTCAGTGTTGACAGTGCTGGGATAAAACGCATGTGCCACCGTACCTGGCCAAGAGGGAAAATTTTAACTAAGATTTGTTTAAAATCAGCTATGAAGTGATGTAATAGTCTGATCCTACAGTAATGGCAGATCAGGATTGAAATGATTTTGTAACCTGGGTTAAGGGAGGAGCTGAGGCTAAGGTTGTCAACCAAACTTCCCCTCTTTCTACACCCCATTCCCCCCTCCCCCCAGCACCTTATGGTGTAACAGGAGAGGCTATCTATCAGGGCTTATGGCATGGGACTAGTTTGTAGCCCAGGCTGTCCTTGGCCCTGAGTCAGTCCTTCTGCCTCCGCTTTCCCAAGCTTTGTAGGTGGGAGCCAGCACCCACACGCTTCTCTTTTTGAGGAAAGATTAAATGTGATATCTTAGCAAAGACACATGGCAGAAGTGACCTAGCATTAGAGTTTTAATAAGACGCCTACAAGAAAATCCAGCTCGGGATTGTTGGGTGCTGAAGTGGGCTATGTCATGGTGATTTGTAAGAGGGACTTCAGCCTAATTGTGCGCATGACACTGTGTCACTTTTATGAGGGCCTTGAGGAACACTAAGCCTGGTCCACACTGGGACCCTGTAAGACAGAATTTCATCGCTGAATAATATTTAGACACAAGAATTTTACAGTGTGTGTTACATACCCAAGGAGGGTAAAGAACTATGAAGGTTTTTTTTTTTTTTTTTAAGATTTATTTTGTGTGAGTACACTGTTGCTGTCTTTAGATACCAGAAGAGGGTGTCAGATCCCATTATAGATGGTTGTGAGCCACCATGTGGTTGCTGGGAATTGAACTCAGGACCTCTGGAAGAGCAGTCAGTGCTCTTAACCGCTGAGCCATCTCTCCAGCCCACTATGAAGGTTTTTAACTGACTATATCTTAAAGTAACTGTACAGTGTGATAGATACCAACTACACGAAGCCAGTCTCAGCACTCACTCTGCTGTGTTCCTCACTCACTGACTCTTCTCCGGAAACACACATACAGATACGGTTTTAAAATAGTAAGTGTATGGGAGTTTGCCCCGGTGTGTGTATCGTGTGTGCATTGTTCATGGAGGCCAGAGGAGAGCAGCATATTCCCCGAAACTGCAGTTACAGGCCATTGTTAGATGCCATATGAGTGCTAGGTGTTGAACCTGGGTCCTCTGCAGGAGCAGCCATTGTCCTTAACTGTTGAGCTGTGTCTCAGCGCTTATTCTTAGGTTTTTGAGACAAGGTCTAGTGCCTAGTAGTCTCAGACTCTTCATCTTTCCTAGGCTGACCTTGAACTCCAGTTTCTTTTGCTTCAGTTATCAAGTTCTGGGATTAGAGAGAGAGGGGTGTGTGTGTGTGTGTGTGTGTGTGTGTTTCAGACTGTCTTTCTCATCGTTGGTGTCTGGGATTACTCATTGTAGGTACTCATTGGTATCTCAGTGTAGAGTGCCTCTTAAATTGACCTGGATAGTTTTATAAATATAAATTCACAATTGTGTTTGTGTTTTTGGTTGGAATAAGGTTCAGGAAGAATGGATTGTGTTGTTGTGTTTTAATTATAAACTTGTGGTACCAAGAAGTCACTGGGCATGCTTGTTTAAATTCTGAGGTCATTCCAAGGGTGAGGACAAAAGGTGGTCAAGGAGAGCCTGGTGTTCTGGAGGCTAGAGGATGGAGAGCCGTGGAAGGAGGTGCTGTGAGGACGCTTTGCGGCCATGTTTTCTAGTCAGGTCTGCAGTAGCTATGGAGCAGACGTGAACAGGTTGTAGTTGAGGTGAAAGAAACAGCCTGTCTTCTCGAGTCACAGAGTGTGAAGCTGAGGTGTAGATTCCATGACGACGTTTAGTGGAAATGGCATCCTTGATGGGATGGGTGCTGATCCGTTAACCCAGGCTGATCTTGAGCTGAGCTGAGGGCACCTTTCTACCCTTCCCACTTACTGGCATGGCCGCTGAGCTGTGTCTGAGGCCACTGAAGAGCCAGAGCCAGCTTTGTGGTCTTTATTGGTATTACAATTAATTTCCTCCTTGATGGAGACCTCCCCCTTCTCTTCTCCCCTCCCCAAATCCTGGTGAAGAATTAAATATAATATTGCCTATCTTTTGCTGTTTTTAGAAAAAAACTTGTGTGGATGTATTAATTTTTATTTTAAAAGGTTTCCCAATGAATAGGTGTGGAGGAAGATGTATTAAAGGGTCTTTCTTACTTACCTAAGAGGCCAGTGAGGGACCCTTCTAACCAAATCTCTTGTAACCAAACCCCTCCTGCACACTTCCCCAGAAACGAAGGGTGTGTTAATCTCTCATCTTTGGAAAATCTGCGTAGTTCAGTGTGTGCTTGTGGGTTTCTGATCCAAAGCTGGGTTTGCTGCTTGGCCAATTTATCTTTGTAAACGAGTATCTGAGGGTTGTATTGAGGTTTAGTGAGCTCTTATCTGTCAAGCCCCTGCCACACTGCCTGGCTGTGGTAGTTACGTTTACAAGGGTTGACTTTGCAGCCATGAATAGATGAATATTGGTGATAGATGCAGAATTGTCTGGATCTCATTGAATAACTTGTGTTGATAGTAGTCTTCAGATCAGCTAGTTCTGGTCAGTATTGGCTCCTTTGGCTGTGTCTGGAGCCAGGTCCTATTTAGCCATCACTTGTTAAGTACTGCTTTTGTATCTTCAAGTCACTTAGGCATTAGATGCCTGGTTCTGACTTCACACATAGTCTAGGATGGGAGGCAGATCAGTACACAGTGTTGGGGGAAAGCTGTGGGAGGCAATGCACAGGCTTGTGAGATCTAGAGCTGGGAGCAGCCAGGAGGGCTTCTCTGGGAGAGCTAGGCATGAGCAGGAGTTAGCTGGTGCAGATCCAGAGCATTGCCAGTGCGACCCCAGTTAGTCAGCTGCAGAGTGTGGCAGGACGATGCCTGAGAGATGAGGAGGGCCTTGAACTGGAGTGGGGTTGGGAGGCAGTTTGGGAGCCATTTAACAATTTTAAGTATGGGTGAAGGGTATTTGTGTTTAAAAAGTTTATTCTGGTAGCATTGGAAGGTGTAAGAATGAAAGCAGGATCCTGGGAGGGCATTTCCAGCCTCAGCCTCTGTCCCGCGATTACAGGAGCATACCACCCACCATGTCCCCGCATATGGTAGGGTGTGACAGGAAAGACACACAATTGAAGAAGACATGCTTAAATATTCTTATGCTTTTTTCCCTGTGCAGTTGAAATTGCCCATGGGGCCGTGAAAGAAGAGCTTCTGTTGACCCATTGAGAGTTAGCTAAAGGGTTTGACATGTGCTTCATGTTTCCTGCTAGCTTCCTGTTACTTACTATAAGGTGAAGTTTTGTCATTAGCATTTATTCCTAACCACACTGAGCAGTTTGTACCTAGGCAGAAAATGAATGGATGAAGGCCTTGATTTCTGTTTGGTCAACCCCCCCCCCTCCCCGGACAATATATGTAAAGTCCCAGGCTGTAAGTTTGCATTTTATTTGAAATTTGTCCTTTTCAGCCCTTCCATGGGTGGGGTGGGGTTGAGGATGGAGAGGGAGATTATGAGGTGCTCTTAAGTTACTTCATTGTTGTAAGGTGTCATTCTTGTCAACTGATAATGTATCTCACTTGAGTGGGTGACTTGAAAGTCATGTGTGATGCTGAGTAACCACAGGGATTAGGAAGAAACCTACTCTCCAAGCCAGAGGAAGGCCTCGATGCAAGCCTTCAGGGGTAAAGTGATCTTCTGGGACTGTGACGCCTACTAGATAACTGCCCTGATGCCTATCAAGTCAGGACCTAGACAGACTACTGCTTAATAGTGACAGAAGTCGGGGTTGGGGATTTAGCTCAGTGGTAGAGCGCTTGCCTAGCAAACGCAAGGCCCTGGGTTCGGTCCCCAGCTCCGAAAAATAGAAAAAGGAAAAAAAAAATAGTGACAGAAGTCTTGGTTTGTAAGAGGGCTTGCTGTAGCATTCAGGACGCCCTGAGCCATCACATCTGTAATTCCTCTCTTCCTGTTACTCTGGGTGCTTGAATATGGGTGAAGCAAAAAGATTTGCAGGGCAAGTTTTTAGTTATTTTTAAAAATTGTTTTTTTTTTTTTTTTTTGTTTTTTTTTTTTGAGATAGTGTTTTTTTTTGAGGTTTTTGCTGTCCAAGAACTTGCTCTGCAGACCAGGCTGGCCTGGAACTCACAGAGCTCTGCCTGCCTGTGTCCTGAGTACTGGGACTAGGCTGCACAGGTATTCTTACGGGTTTGTGTTAGCCACTATTATCCAAACATTTGTGCCATCAAGCTTTCTTTTTTCTTTTTTAAAGATTTATTTATTATGTATACAGTTTTCTGCCTACACACCAGAAGAGGGCATCAGATCTCATTACAGATGGTTGTGAGCCACCATGTGGGTGCTGGGAATTGAACTCAGGACCTCTGGAAGAGCAGTCAGTGCTCTAACCGCTGAGCCATCTCTCCAGCCCGCATCTTTGTTTTTATTTTTCATGCTGTTAGCTGAGCATCAGTTTTAATTTGCAGCATTTTGAGATGAGATTATATTATCTAGAAAAATGGCATGTTTGTGAAGAAGTTCCTGTAGACATACATGCATACTAATACACTATTACTCTGAAAGTTAAAATCTAACCTGTAAAGCTGTAACTTTGTTCAGGTTACTATGCTGACAGGATCTCATCAGTCAGTTGAAAGCAGAATGGTAGGTAATCGGCGGGGGAGGTGGTGGTGTGAGTGATTGTTTTCTCACTTTTCCGTTATATGGAACATAGGCCATACTTAGAAACGTAGGAAAGAAGCCAGTCTGTTCCTCAGGAAGCAGTTCCTCAGACGTGTGTTAGCAGATTGTTTTTCGGGGCCAGTCTGGCAGGTAAATTAAGAATTAAAAGAATTAATAAAAGAATACCATTACCTGTTAGAAAAAGGAAATGTTTTTGTGAAAATTACACAAAACTCAAACCTTTCTGTGTCCTTTCTCTGTAACCTCAGCGAGAGAGGTTGAGGTAGGAATGGAGGCACCTGTTGCGTTGTGGTGCAGTCTGTGTGTTTCAGAGAACGACGTCAGACCTGGCTTGAGAATTTGATCCTTTCCTTGCTTGTCATTTGGCTTTGACAGCCACAGTCCAGTTGGACGTGAAGCTTCGCCCTTGCACGGTGAGCTTGACTAGCTCTTTGTCTTTAGTATTTTGAAAGCACTCTTTCTGATGGCTTACATTGGGATTTGCTTTTGAGAAGCTACTAATTGGCACTTCCAACATGGACAGATTGAGGCCAAGTAAAGCCTGTGGGTGCTTGTCAGGCGGGGTGAAGTTAAAAATCACCTGCTGTCAACACGGGGAGTTTTATCATCATTTTCATTTTTGAATAAATGAAGAGTCATTAGATTCCTGGAGCTGCAGACTGAATGGAGAAACTGGTTATTCTCCTAACATGGCGCATTCCCTTTGTCTCTGTAGCCGCATAAGTCACTCTTTGCTAGTCTGTGTGTGTGTGTGTGTGTGTGTGTGTGTGTGTGTGTGACAGAGACAGAGAGACACTAGGAAATTCAGAAGTGCTTGAGTTGTCACAGTTTAACTAGACACAGAACTGGAGAGATAAAGAGCCGTGTTAAAGAATGAGGTGTCTGCTGTTTTAAAGATGGTAGTTTGCATATTAGACTCTGAAGAGTACTTGAAGGCCATTGGAGACAGATGAGGGAGAATGTCAGGAGATTTGACAGCTTCTATAAATTTCTAGTTTGTATAGAACTTTTATAACTATAGTGTATTTTTGACAAATAAGGTTCATCATCATGTTTTTCTGTAGGAGAGGAATTTAAATAAAAAGTCCTGGCACTTGGGAAGTAGAGGTAGGTGGATCTCAGAGTTCAAGGCCAGCCTGGTCTACAGAATGGGTTCCAGTACAGCAGGGTGCACAGAGACACCCTGGCTCAAAAACAAAACAAAACCCAAAAGCTTGAGGCTTCTTACTCAGTGGTGTTTTGTTGTTTGAGTAATTCACATGCCCTCCTTCCTGTTACCTAGCAGCTGGAGAAGTCTTTGTATAGGAAATGGAGTGAACAGACAGCATGCAAGAGTCTAGGTATCCTAAGACTATGAGGCAGGGGACACTGGCTCAGGAGCAGGATCCTCATGTCACGCACATAAGCTGCTTACACTGGAGCCTGAGTCTGCCAGGTAGGTCTGCATTCACAAGGGTCCGAGGCCTGAGAAGTAGGCAGGTCTTTATCTCTGGTTGATTCCCAGCTTCAAAGGGCACTGTTGAAAAGATTGCTGATAGCGTCCTACAAAGGACACGCCTCCCTTGTGGGCCGAGGGCTTAGGGGAACCACCATCAGTTTCTTTGAAAGATGTCTTTTCTCATTGATTCATCCCTTATGCATGTTTGTTTTCTAATACTGTTCTGCCATTAGAGATGTCATGTCTATCCCTGATTTGATCTGGACGTTTTCTCAGGGGAATTACTCTAGAAAAGGCATCAAAGTATGTCCTGGTTATGAAATGAGGCCGAGTAAGTAGAGCCTGTAACTGGTTGGTTGTGTGTTGGTTGTGTGTTGGTTGTGTGTTGGTTGTGTGTTGGTTGCGTGTTGGTTGCGTGTTGGTTGTGTGTTGGTTGTGTGTTGGTTGTGTGTTGGTTCTGTGTTGGTTCTGTGTTGGTTCTGTGTTGGTTGTGTGTGGTAGACACCTTTTTCCTGTATTTTGGTGGTGGTGTTGCCACCACCTCCTCTTCCTCTTCCTTCTCCTCCCCCTCTTCTCTATTCTCTGTGTGTGTACGAAACTTTCTTTACAAAAACTAATGGATTTGGAGGTCCAGTGGGGATTGGGCTGGAGAAGGGCGTGGATGGCGGGGCACGGTTCTTGTCTTTCCATGCATAGCCTCACATCCACAGAGGGCTGCCTTTCCTGAAGTGTTGGCAGGTGTGAGCTTACTGGAGAAATGTAAAGTTGAGTTGGAGCTGGGACAGTAGGAAATGGAAGAGACAATAAAGGAAGCATGTGGTAGTGAGGAGTGTGTGGACCTGTCAGGGTTCTGTGTAAGTTCAAGTCTACGTTTCCTAAAAGAACCTCCAGTCGGATGTTTAAAATGGAAGCCCAGGAAACAGCCAGGAAAAAGCCGTTGATGTCTTCGATGTAAAAGTTTAGGGTGGTGATTTGTGGTAGGGAAGTGAGGGTACCCAGTAAAGACTGTACTTACAGGCTGTTTTGTTAGGGATAGAAGGAAGTATTCCTTAGTCTAGATAGTTTCTAGCCTATAGCTGCTTTTCCCGTCAGGGACAGTCTACATAAATTGGTTTGAATGTTACTTTCCCCATTTCACTGAGGATGGAACTTAATACAAATGTCTGGATTCGAGGAGGTAAAGTTGATTGCTAGTGTTTTGAGGCTAGGCCCTTAAAAACACACATTCTAAGCCCCTCTCCCCAGCCCCAGCTTAGCTTATTCCCCACAGGTAGTCTTCTCACTTTTCAAGTCCAGGTTGCATGTACTGAGCCAGAAGTCAATGTTTATAGCCCCTACATTTTCACGCATCATCTTTCATGAACTTGGTCTTCTAGGTGTGTTTCTCTCCTTGTCTTTCTAGCTCAGGGAGCCTCTGTTTCCTGTTTACCCCTTGTTTCTTACTGAGACTGCTTGCTGTACTCGAGTCTTTCCTTTGTTTTATTCATTGTGTTTCTTGGAAAATTTCTGAGTTAAAATTTACAATCCTCATCTACCTTTAGATGATGCTGTTTAGCCTGCTTTACCATCTGTTCCCAAACAAACCCTACTTGAGCTCTGCAAAACCGATTATTGTTCTCTATTAGAAACATCCTGCAGAATTATGAGTGACTTTCATGGTGACTCTGAGTGATAATGTAGAGGTTACGATTTGATATCCTCATTCAAGAGAGCAGTGTAACCTGTGAAGGTTTCTGTCAAGGAGAATTAAGGTAGCTTAAACATATACACTACCCAAGGAGCAGGTTTTCATCTAGCTTTTAAAACCCTCAGGTGCACAGGGACTTAGCCAGCCTGTGTAAGTTCTGTATTGAAGATGCTTGGACTCCTTCAGGAGCTCCTTTTGCTAAGTGGCTCTCCTTGGGGATGTGGAGGATGATGAGTTTCTCTCCTAGGAGGCATGTGACCGTGTGGCCAGGCATTTGGTCATCACTGCCTAATGGGCAGGAGTGAGCAAGAGTACATTGTGTGTCCAGGATCCTGGTCTGGGCGGGCTGGAGGACAACTTGGGGGCAGTTGGTTGGTTCTATCACGTGTATTCTTAGGATTGGGCTTTGGTTGTCAGTCTTGGTGACAAGTGCTCTTACCTGCTGAGCCATCATGAACCTCCAAGATTTTTAAAACTGTGTTTCGTGTAGTGCTTTAAAGACCATGTGTTTATTTCTTGAGACAAGGTATTAATGCTCTTAAGAAATAATGAGCACAAAATAAGAAAGTTCGTTTAAAATTATGTGTGTGCATGCATGTGTGAGAATGTCCCCACAGGCCAAGGAGTGAGATCTTGGAGCCAGAGTTACAGGCACTGCATTGGCATGGGTGCTGGGAACCCAGCTCAGGACCTCTACAGTAGTGGCGCGCACTAACCACTGAGCCATCTTTCTCCAGCTCCCTTCTTAGCTTTTTGTAGTCACAATTTCTGCTTTGGCTAGTGTGTCTGTTTTTGATTACTGTCAAATATATTTGAGGCTGAGGTCTTTATATTAAAAAAAAAAAGACTTTAGTTCACAGTTTGAAGTAAGGGTACAGTGAGTCCTGGCATGGCTTTGGTTCTCTTAGGTGTCATCACAGTGTTGGGAGCCAGGCGGGAGTGGTAGAGGTGAGGATAATATGGGGAGATGTGGCGTGCATAGCTTCTGCCTCCTCTTCTCTAAAGGCACATGTTTCCAGTCATGGCAGTTGACTTTATCTGAACTTTACTGCCTCTCACAGGACTCAGCTGTGAGCATTTCTCACCATTGCCAATCCTCACAACAGTGGTTTCACTTTACATGAATTTAGGAGGGGCAAACCATACTCTTACCCAGTAACTGCATAATTGTTTCTTTGGAGTGGCAGTGAGACAGAATGAATTTGCAATCATGGTCAGTATAGGGTGTGTCACTCTTTTATTCATGAGTCTTTTCTTTTTGCTTTCAAATCTGTGTCTGTGGAAACGTTAGCCACTTTGTAAATCATACATTGATTCTGAATGCCTAGAGACCGGCAGGTGGGGTTTGTGTGATGGGAAGACGAGGAAGCAGTGACCTGAGAAGAGTGCGGCTGTCTTGGGCTCAGCTGGTTTGGATATTTTAGAAATCACGTTTTTTGGGGTTGGGGATTTAGCTCAGCGGTAGAGCGCTTGCCTAGCTTGTTAGCACAAGGCCCTGGGTTCGGGTCCCCAGCTCCGAAAAAAAAAAAAAAAAAAAAAAAAAAAAAAGAAATCACGTTTTTTACATTGTTAATTGAATTTTGATTAATGTTGATTTCTCTTGTTAAAGAAAGCATGTGTTTCTATTAGAGTATACCCACATCTGTCAAAGGACTTGAGGTAGTAGCTTTATGAGGGATCTGTACAAAGTAGAAGGGATGGTTGTGTACTACCATGATTAAAGAGACCGTGACCCACTGTTCTTCAGGACCAACAGTCAGAAGTTTTTCTACCTAACTTGAGAAGGTTGTTAGTCACAAGTATCTTGGGACTGCAGTGTTAATGAACTTGCACTCCCCCTGCTGGCTGACTCTTTAGAAGTCTGCATGAGAAAGAAAGCCAAGTTCCAACTCAGTCTTGAATATTTGTCAAAGTTTATATTCTCTGTTCGTGGGTAAAAAACGTAGGGGTGCCATTTTGCACAAGGAACGATTGTACTCTGTTCGCAGCGGTGAGGAGGAGGTTCATTGACTTTCTCAAAACTCGACTTCAGTTACAGTGTGCATCAGTTACAATGTGCGTCAGTTACAGTGTGCATCAGAAACTTCACTCCAGGGGCAGCATCTGGGTCACCTTTTCTACCTAGCTTTTTTTTTTCCCCTTTAAAGAGAATATTCTGTAATTTTTGTGCCTTTAAAAAAATCATTCATTCATATGGAATTGCATTTTAGTTTCTGTAAAATGTTGTTAGCTGTAGGGGTGAATGTGAAGAAGTGATACTTGATGAGACTGTGAACCACTGAAATACTGAGATTCAGTCCAGTCACAGAGAGTAGTTGGGTTTTAAAGAGGAAGGACAGGCATTCCAGGCTGAAGGGAACGTGACAAAAGATGAAAACAGGAAATTTATCTTGTTTCTTTAGAGCTGGGAGAAGCGCTGTTCAGGAACTGTATGTCTTGATTACTAATGTTCACATCAGCCTCTGGCTGTGACTCCACCCTACAGAGAGAGAAAGAAGACCTGGGATGTGAAACTTTGGTTAGCTTTTGTATGTACAGATGAGAGACCTGCAGATTTCATTCTGCATGTACCTGGTGAGAGGAGACTGTGCTTTCTGGTTCTAAGTACACTGTCGGAACGGCCAGTGGCACATAGGTATTTGATGTGTGGATTTCTTGCTCAATGTATTTTTGGAAGTGCAATTCTGAGCATTAAGCCTGGTAGCTGGGGTGTTATTCTAAGATTTCAATGTTTATATTTTATGTTTCTCTTTTTCTCCTTGCATCACCGTGTTACTAATAGGAACGGAATCTTCAGATTTGAGTGTACACGAGGCCGTGCACTAGGCATAGAATGGTACCTGTTAGGCAAGTGCTCTCCTGAGCTATACCTGTTAGACCCTGGAGTTCTTTTTGGAAAGTACAGTTAGGAGAGCATGGCACAGGAACAGTCTGTAGGGCTGCAGAGATGGTTCTGTGTGAAGATAATGCTGTGCTTTAGAGGGTCTGAGTTGAGTTCCCGGCACCCACATCACATGGCTCACAACTGTTCGTAACTGCACCTCCAGGGCATCCCATGCCATTTTCTGGCCTCTTTTGGTGTACCCTCCCCGTATCACAGACATACATATATACACGTAAAAATATACATAAATAGATAAGGAATTTTGTGTAATTATGTTTTGTTCTTGGTTTAAGTTATGCTTTGATTTTTTAAAACAAATTAATGACTTATTTTGGGTATTATTTTAGTATTATTGTTGGAAAGTTTGAACCGTCACTGTTTTTCTCATTCTGTCTTAACCAAAAAAGATTCAGTAAACATATTTTCAAATAGGCAAGTAGTTATGGTTTTGATTATAACAACTGCATAACCAGGGCTGGGTGGGCAGTCATCTGTTTTGAGGAAGCAGACAGACTAAACAGCATGGGACAAGCAGTGTTTGGACCATTTGCCAAATCCTCCTGTCACATCATTTTTGTCTGAGGCGTGAGGGTGGATCGGCTTGATAACAGACAGGAAGTTCCATCAGGGCGGGAGCTGTTTGGCTTGGTTTTCAGACACTGTTTTTTCCAGTGTCTGAAACATAATAGGTATGCAAAAAGTATTTATGGAAAGGAGTTAATGAGTGCTGTGATTAATTTGCCAGCATAAAGTATCCCTGAGACAACGAAGGTGGACAGAGTCTGTTGTTTTACCTCTCTGCAGTGGGCTGCAGATATAAACACTTTAATCTTTTCACAGGCCTCTCGGCCATAAAACTGTTCACTAAATTGATAATGGTGGGTTTTTCTTCACTTTTAAAACGTTAGGCAAAAGTGGCTTTGCTGTGAACATTTAAATGTTTGCATTTTCAGAACTGATGTTTATTAGCATCTAGTAGTTCATTGTCATGAGAATAAGTTTCTTGTGCAGAAGTTGGAAATCAAGGACTGTGTACATTTGATAGTACTAACCCGTGAAATACTTTGTTTTTAATGTTTCTGCATTGTTGAGAGCTAAGGCAGACTTAGACTTACTCTTTTCTACTCAGTCATTTAAAGCGAAATGTTTGCCAGGTCTACAAAGCTGAAGCAACTTAAACATTGTGTTACAGAATTTAAAAATTAAGTAAAAAAGAGCTTTTCATTTTTGAGGCTTAAATTATTTTTTTTTCTGTATTCATACATGCAGACAGTTTTTGTACTGATTTTATCCGAAGACCTTGTTTAGACCTTCCTGGTGCTAAGGAAGAGGGAGAGAGGGAGAAGAAGCCTCTGGCAGTGGAGGGCAGGTTAACTAGGAAGGGCTCACAGATGATGTGGTCTGTAGGCAGTTTGGGGTCTGGTGGTTGGCACAGAAATTAGTTTGCTGCAACAATGAAACTTGCAGGGGAGCGGCCCCCCCCCCCCGTTTTATCGATGGCTGCTCTACTTGGCTTAGTGCCCCAGAGCTGTCTCTGATGGAAACTCCTGCCTTGGCCTTAAGCAGAGGGCTCACTGGAGGGCTCAGTACGAAGTGTTCGGAAGGCAAGCCTTCCGCTACAGGAGCGAACAGGAAGAGCGCAGCTCAAGTTGGAGTCCAGTTTGAGTTTCATAGCAAGATTCTTTGTCTTTCCCTCTCCCCCACAAAACAAAGTTTCTTCCTGAAATTACGTTTGAGGATGGTGTTGTGTGTATCTGTGGTTTGCTTAGCATTCTAATTTGCTAGGAGCTTTCGGAGATTCAGATTCTCTTGAGAGGCCCCCAGTTCAGTTCTTCTTGAGTGATTGGTGAGAAAAGATTTAAATCAAAAGATGGCCTTTTAATTTTAGATGTTATTAGAAAGCCAAAATGTAGTACAAGTCTTTAATCTCAGCACTTAGGGAGCAGGCGCAGGAGAATTGCCCCAATTTTGAAGCCAGCATGGTTTGTGTAGTGAGCTTTAGGCTAATTGGGGTTACATATAGTGAGACTGTGTCTCGAAACAAACACAACAAAGAATATTTATTATTAATTTTTGGAATAAAAGAGAAGCTTGAAATTAAATTTTAGTTTCTCTACAGATCACTGATTTCTTAGCCATCCCCATTGTCAGAGCAGGTGCCGTGCGCAGACACAGCTGAGTACCGGGCAGTGCACATGGTAGTGACTTATCAGTGAGATTTGAATTTTCTGTGTAAGAGAAAAGAGGTTCATCTTTTTCCTTTAGTCGTTGTAAATGTTAGTAAGAAATGCCTTTGAGGTCAAGCCAGAATTCACCAAGAGTTTTAGGAACCTGTCAGCAAGTGGTACTGTGTCGCTGTGAAATGTTTGGACTTGCCTATGGATCTGGGATGCTGTTACAGATGACAACTCCGTTAGTGGGGAAGCTGCATTTATTCATTGTTTAAGCTTTGGCCTAGACAAATGATTCAGAGTCGTATGTGCAGTTTAGGAAACCTAAGGGAAGATGGGCACTGATGATTGGCTTACAGGCACAGGAACCAGCTTAACAAAGATAAAAGCCTCGCTGCCTTTTGTGGTTCTGCTAACTGGTTTGAAGGGCACGCATTCCCCTTGTGGGTTTGAATTGAAGCCTCTTGTGCAGCCAGGCAGCAAGTCCAGCCTCCCTGAAAGCTTGCTTGCTGTGTTGTATCACAAAGGAAATACTCATATATTTCTGCATAAAAATTAATGTGAATAAGACACAGCCCCTGCTGAGGAGCTGTGGTCCTAATCGCCTGTCTATAGCTGTTCAGTTAGGGCACCGATTGGGGGTGAGTTAGGAGCATTTGGGTAAGGCCTAGAGCTGTCTGTGTAAGGCCCAGCATCTGACTAGAGATGGAAGGCTGGCAGGCAAACACCTTCTATCTGGGTACCACCACTATTTTGGAGAAAGAGGATTTGAGATTTGTCTGTGGGCCCTTAATGTGGACTTAAAATTTATTCTGTATTATTTGATCGACTAAAGGAATGACTGCTTGAGTGTCTTAGTGGGCTTTTAGCGCAGCCATCTAAACCAGTAACCTTGCTAGGAAACCCTAAGAGTTCTGACAACAGTGCCAAACCTCACTTTTTGACAAGGCTACCAAATTCACTTTGTTGGTGGGACTTGAGCGTGAAGGTGGAATGGCTTACTGTACTGGGAAAGTGCTTGTAATGAAAACCTGGCTTTCTTAGTTGGATACATGACTTCCCGTTCCTGACCCAGAGTTTTGTACCTTCTGGGATTCTCCCCTCCTGCTCTCTGCTCCTAGGTAAATAAGCATATGTGCTTGTTGAACACTGTTTTTTTTTTTTTTTTTTTTTTTTTTTTGCATTTAGAAGCCTTAATTTGAGACCTCATTAATATTTATTTTTCTTACTGTTAGAATTGGTTCTCTCTATCTCTCCAGCAACACTATATGTGATAGTTTAAATAAGAATGAGCCCTATAGGCTCACATATTTGAATATGTAGTCACTATATGACCAAATGACACCAAATGGCACTGTTTGAAAGGATTAGAAGGATTAGGGGGTGTGGTCTTGTTGGAGGAAGTAGTTGCTAGAATATGGACTTTGAAGTCTCAGTAGCCCATACCATGCAAGAATCTTTCACCGTCTGCTTAAGGAACAGTAGCTTTCAGCTGCTGTCCCAGGGCCTTGCCACCGTGCTCTCTGCCATGATGATAATGGACTAATTCTCTGGAACTGTAGGCAACCTCCAATTAAAGGCTTCCTTTTATAAGAGTTGCTTTGGTCTAGGTATTTCTTCAAAGCAATAGAACAGTGACTAAGATCATGAATCTAAGTTTGCCCCTCTGAAATGAATGTCAGCTTTCTGACATTAGTATATCCAAAATTATTAATTTTTCTTTGTCTTTAAACTTGTAGTCTTTGCTTTTAAAAATAAGATTTTAATTCGAATGCTTAATCCATTAACATTGTAATTATTGATGTTTGAAATTTGAATTCACCCTTTTTCTGTTGTGGTACAGGATATGACTCTAAGACGTTTCTTTTACACTTAAGCGTTCCACCACTAAATTATGCCAAAGCCAGTCTCCTTTTTTTAAGAAAGGGTTTCACTGTGTAGTCTTGGTTGGCCTGGAGAATTTATGAACATTTGCCTCTTTCTGCCTCCTGATTGCTGGGATCAGAACCTGGCCCACAGTCTGTTCTCAGTACTTGGTTTACCTTGTTCGCAATAGTTTGTTTCTTCGGGTTTTCCTGACGCTTTTTGGTTAAGGGAAGACTTTTAGGACTTGACTTTGGTTATTGGTCCTTTTGCTATACCTCCTCCTATTTGAACAGTTTTCTCAAATAGAATTTTATAGACATACAATTCATATATTTCAAGTGCAGCATAGTACTTCTGATACAGTCACACTCCACAGAACTATGAAGATGGGGCACCCCTGGGACAGTCATTCCCTTGCAGTCCATCTCCGAGAGGTTGTGCCATCTCAGTTTGTCTAAAAGAATTCGCTCTTTACCGCATTCGTCTATGGCGACAGAGGCAGAGGCAACTTAAGGGGGATTTGTTTTGGGCTTTGGTTTTAGGATTTCAGTCCATTGTGTTTGGGCAGTCATGGTGGAAAGGTAGGGCAGTCATGGTGGGAAGGTAGGGCAGTCATGGTGGAAAGGTAGGGCAGTCATGGTGGAAAGGTAGGGCAGTCATGGTGGAAAGGTAGGGCAGTCGTGGTGGAAAGGTAGGGCAGTCGTGGTGGAAAGGTAGGGCAGTCATGGTGGGAAGGTAGGTCCTGTTTGTGGTGGCAGGAGCTTGCAGTGTGACTTCTTCACTTGTCTGCCACTGTGGAGCAGAGGGAGAATTTGGAAGCAGAGCTGAGCTTATTAGAATTTTTAAAGATACTCAGTAACTCATCTCCATTAAGGCCCCATGGCTTCCTAGAACAGCTCCCCTAGTGGGGGGTCACTCTGTGTGTGTGTGTGTGTGTGTGTGTGTGTGTGTGTGTGTGTGTGTGTGTGTGTGTGTGTGTGTGTGTGTGTGTGTATGTGTGTGTGTGTATGTATGCGCACACGCGCACACGTGCTCCGTGATGTTCACACAATGATGGAATTGTCTAATGGTATTTTTACCAGGCTGTCCTTAAGAAGAGACATAGATAGGATTGTGTAGTTGTACAACCATCATGATAATCCTTTTTTGAGTGTGATGCTGGAGATTTGAGCTGGGCGTGTCACACATGTGAAACATGCATTCTACCTTTGAGCTGTACCCTCAGCCCTCTGCATCTCCATTTTAACGCCAGCTACTTGTAGTTTGATTCTGTTAACTTTACAGATTTTGGACTTTTTCCTTTGGCTCTCTGTCTTCCTGATGTACCTCCCAACCTTCTCCATTTCCATTTGATGACATCACTCTGAGTTTTGCCCTTGATAATTCTTGTCAGTGGGACTCATTTCTGTTCAGATGGCTTAATTGAGCTTGCCACCGGTCAGACGTTACAAAGTACAGAACTCTGAGCTGGGGAAATGGCTCTGATGAATAAGGACTTGCTGTACTGGCATGAGGATCTGCACAGATGCAGATGGGTGTCCCCCTCCCTCCTTCCCTCCCTCCCTCCCTCCCTCTCCCCCTTTTCCTCTCCCCCCTTCCTCCGTCTTGCTCCTTTATGTTCTTGGGGGTAATTCCACTATAGTTCCCCTCTGTTTTTGGTTGTTGTTCAGTTCCTTTAGGTAGTTCTTATATCTGTCCATAGTTTCCTTGTTATCTGTAGGACAAGTTGGTCCAAAAGGAGCATATTAACCTTAGCTTTTAAGTAATCTTAGGATTTAGCATCTGGAAGTGGGAGTTCTTTTTGTGAGCCTTTTTACTGAAGTGTGGTATGTCATGGATGTGCAGGCACATACAGCACGTTGCACAGCTAGTTGTTTGGTCTGACTGAAGTTGACATGACTTAGGGACAGAGACTGTTACCAGTCTTCAGAAGCCATTTGCTATCTCCCGAGCCACTGTTTTCATGTGTCTCCAGAACAGCCATACTCTCCCTTAGTTCAGTGCATAGATGAAGTGTGCTTGCTGTCGAATGTTCAATAAACTCACATGCGTTCTATTTTGTCTGGCTTCTGTCTTGGTGGTTAGTCTAAATTGTATACATGTTAACAGTTTATCCTTATTGCTGCAAAGTTTTTATTGCCAGAATTTACTACAGATGGTTCACTCTTTGGCTATCAAAGGGCTTCTGGATTATTTCCAGGTTAGAGCTGATTAAGTGCACACACACGCATGCACACACACACACACACACACACACACACACACGTGTGCACACACACTTTAACATTCTTTTGTTTTTTGACACTTTAATACACTTGACCAAATGGTGGCACTTAAGTGTTTTGTTTTGTTTTTAAACGAATAAGCTGTAGGGTTTTAGCTTCAGTAAATTGGAACTGAGCAGTTAGTGCAAATAACATTCTTTCCACGTGCTAGCCTTTAGTGTTTGGTCAATAAATTGGTATTTTGCTAATAGAAGGCAAACAGCCCTAATTCATACATAATCACTGTAAATGGGCTCATTTGTGATTGTAACTTCAGGTTTGTAGCTGACAGCTGTAGGAGACACTTTACAACTTTACATTCTTTTTTTTTTTTTCTTTTTTCTTTTTTCTTTTTTTCGGAGCTGGGGACCGAACCCAGGGCCTTGCGCTTGCTAGGCAAGCGCTCTACCACTGAGCTAAATCCCAACCCCGACACTTTACATTCTTCCAGGGACGTGTGTTCCACTGACACAGTTGTTGTGTCCTCTCAGGGTTCAGGCAGGGTCGTCTACTGCAAACAGGTGTTTGTTGCATTCTGTTTGTCCTGTTTTTGGGTGGAATGGTACAGTTTCCGTTAGGGCTTAATGAAGGTTTGTACTTACCATCTCATTCTACACACGGGGGCTTTGAGAATAGACCACCGTTGCTGTGTGGACACAGTTACTGGGACAAAGGGAGGGTTTGAGAAGCCAGCGTCCGAAAGATGGAAAAGAGAATGGTGACTCTTGTCCTTTGAACATAAAATGTCTTCATAGCTCATTCTGAGTACCTGGCTTCAAACTGGTAGCAGTGTTTTGGGAAGTTCTAGAAAAATTTTTAGATATTAATGTTTTATAAATTTATGCAAACCTCCATGCAAGTACAAGGAAGGCCGGAGAATTCTATACACATGGACAACAATACATAATACACACACAAACATATATGTACATTTTAAAGATGATTTTGAAAATTTACTTCATCAGTGATGGTTTTGTTTATCCTGACAATTGACAGGTGCTGCCACTTTCTTCTTTGGGAGCATTGCTTCCTGGGGAGGATTCTTTAGTGCCGTGTGTACATTTGCATGCATCCGGCTACAGCGTCATGCATGTGGGCGAGGGCTCTGTTGCTGAGGCTTAGCTCTGGCCTCGCTGGTTATTACTGTAGTGTTCTTATGTGTGTTCTGTAGCAGCACATTCCACAGCCAAACAAAATGGATTAATTGTTGCCAAAACACAGAAATATGTGCCCAAGTCTTTGGTTTTCTTGTCATTAATAAATATTTTAATATATATATATTTTAAGATTTATTTATTTATTTTATGTATGCGAGTACACTGTCACTCTCTTCAGACACACCAGAACATCGGACCCCATTACAGATGGTTGTGAGCCACCATGTGGTTGCTGGGAATCGAACTCAGAACCTCTGGAAGAGCAGTCAGTGCTCTTAACTGCTGAGCCATCTCTCCAGCCCTTAAAATTATATTAAATAATTGGATCACTAGTTTTTTTTTAAACACAGATGGTAGTTTATTACCGGTGAAACACCATCTTGTTCTTTTAGGTCCTTCAGAACATGTGTTTGGGTATTAAATATTAAACAACACTTGCAACCAGATGTATTTGACATTTAATTATTTTGAACAAAATCTTCTGTTTCTGTTAAGAAAGCGTGGAGATGTTGGTTTGAAGCTTTTGAGGGAGCTAGCTCTGTGTGGAGGCAGGCCATTAGGCTGACCACCGCTCTGTATCTTAAGATTAAAAGCAACATCTTTTTGTGTAATGCTTTGTGAACTTAGCTTTAAAAAGTTTACAAGCTTTTAGAGGTTGTGAGATACGGGTTATTTTTTGTTCAGCTGAGCTAGGTCAATAAAGCATTTACTAAATTAAAATGTTTTCTCCATTCTCAGTTTTCAAAGGATAGTAAATGGACCAAAAGACAAAAAACCAAAAAACCCCAAAAATCCAAAACCCAAACCATTAAAGGATTTAATTAAAAAAAAACAAACCCCAGCAACAAACACTCTGTAGCTGTCAGTTACTGAGGTTTCCCCTTTCAGAACTACATCCCAGCCGCAGGCGTAGACCGTCCTGTAGACAGTGGTCGGAGCCCAGGTCTTTCTCTGCTTCTGCTGTGCTGGCAGGTGTCGGCAAGGATGCTGCAGCAGGGGCTTTGATCCTAAGAGACTTAGTTCTGGAACTGAAGAGGAATGTCCTAATCTTAGGCCACCCACCTCTTGCTAGGACGCTCAGGGAGATTTTGATGGGCTCCAGAGTGGAACAGGAGGATTGAGTGGAATACATCCTGACCTGACCAACTTCTGGATTTAAACTTTAAAGAAGAAGTCTACTAAAACTTGAGAAAACATTGCCAGAAATAATTTATTCAGGACTTATTTCCGCAATGGTCTGCACATTGCATTTTTTTCATGAGAGATATACTTAGTGTTTTTTAAAGCCGCACATAGTTCTGGATCATGATTGTTGCATGCTCTGTGCTTCGATAAGTACTGGGTCTCTGGCTGTTGTGTGTGGATACCTCATGAAAGACAGTCAGCCAGGGAAGAAGGCTGAGATTGTGTGGCTTTAAAGGAAAGAGCTGTGTGAGTGTCAGTCACTGCTAATGCCGGCAGTCACATGTGATTGCCCCTCTGTCTCTGCTTAGGCCAGCCAGAGGCAGGGTTGGGTTTGGACGGATGGTAACATGTCTCTTAAGTTATATGAAGTAGTTCACTGCCCTGTGAATCCTGTGTTGACTGTCTGTCTTCCTTCTCATGTGAGCCCTGGCAGTGACTGATCTTTGTGCTCTCTCTTTAGGGTTTGTGTCTTTCTAGTATGTCACATGTTTGGAAAGGTCTCCGTGTAGTCTCTTCACATTGGCTTCTTCTGCTCATGTAAGCATATAGGGCTTTTCCATGTCTTTCATAACTTGAGTCATTTACTCATCTGCCTGCCTGTCTGTCCCTCTCTCTGTCTTAGCAGTAACTGGTATGATAGTCCATTGCAATGGTCCAGTTCACCCCTTATTGCTGCTGGTCATTTTGGTTGGGCCTAGGACTTGTCAGCTAGGAATAAAACTGTTGCAAATATCGGTGTGCCAGGTATTGGTTTTGGCATAATCTTTGAGTTCGCTTGGGTAAATAGCAGGGAGCATGTTTGCTGGCTTCTATGGTCATGTTCAGTTTTCTGAGACATTGTCAAGACAGTCTCCGGGAGTGGGGGAGTGAGCCTGTTGCCCCACATCCTTCCCTGCGTCCCGTAGTGTTTCCGAGTTTTGGGTTTCAGTCATGTTGATAAAGTGTGGAGGTGTCTCATTGTTTTAATTAGATAAGACGTTGAGCATCTTCTCACATGCTTATTTGCTATGCGAAGCCGTCCTGTGCTGGGGATTGAACCTAGAGCCTTACACACACTAGGCAGCGTTATGTGATTCTTTGATGTTTGTTTAGGTCTTTTGTTCATTTTTAATCAGCATGTATTTTGTTGAGTTATAAGTGTTTGTGTATTTTTAATAAGTTCTTTAGAGGTACATCTCTTGCAAGTATTTTCTCTAAATGTGTGACTTGTTTTCTCATCTATTGATATTTTAACCTTTTATTATAGAACCATGCACAGAGAATTAAAATAGCACTTTGATTACTCCCGTATCCAGATGGAGCTCCAGCTGTTACTAACTTGTATTAGATTCAGTTTCATTTGAACCCAACAAATATACCGCAGTGAATCCTAGCCATATCTTTTTAAAAACGGACACGTTTCGCTAGCCCACTGTCATTACTGTCATCACACTTGCACTGATTGCCAGTGATGCTTTAAAGTTAGCAAATGCATGAAAGTCGGAGCAGCGGACCTTTGCATGCCGTCTTTAACAACATTTCTCAGTTCACTTAAAAATTCAGAAATTTTTTTTTTCTTAAATGAGTATGGATGTTTTGCCCAGATGTGTGTCTGTGCACAATGTATACTCCTGGTGCCCTTGGAGGTCAAAATGGTGTTAGATCTCCTGGGCCAGAGCTGCCATTATAGGTGTTGGGACTTGAACTCGAGACCTCTGGGAGGGCATCCAGTGCTCTTGACGGCTGAGCCATCTCTAGCCCCCAGTTCACTGTTAATGCTGCTTATGCGGGTTTTGTTTTGTTTCCCGCTTGCTTATCCACATACTTTTTGAATTAGTTCGTCTTTTCTAAGTGTGCTTTCTCCTTGGTTCTTTCTTTGCTTTGACTCTGCTGCCTTGTAAGTGTTGAAAACATATAGATGTCATGATAATGCTTATGCTGGCTTTGTTTGTTACTTGTAGTAGTTCTCAGCTTTTGTTACTAAGTGTGAGGTTTGCTTTTCCCCCTGCATAATGTGATTTCTTGTGCCTGGTGATTTGGAAGATCTTTTGTTCCTTTATAAGTTAATATATGGTCTCTTAAATTAATGCTTGAAGGCTAGACCCCTTTTGGATTATCAGAATAAACCCTACCTCATTGGCTGTTGTCTTTTTAGTCCATTTGCTTTTCAATTTTTTTCTTTGCAGCCATGTCCATGTGTGAAACTCGTCTGGGACCTTCTTTTTATTCTTGTGACGATGCCCTGTAGGGTGTGGCATCAAGGTTACTCTGGGCTTCTCAGATGGGTTGCTTCCTTTCTGCTCTTTGCCTTGTATGTGATTGGGTTGCTGTATTATTTTTAGAAATTGCCACTAAAGCCCCTGAAGTCACCTGAACTTTTCTTTCCATGGAGCTTTAAATTATGATCTTTTTTATTATAAGATTGATAGACTTTGTAGTCTTAATTTTAACTTTTATTTATAATCTTATAAGTTTACATTTTAAATTGGTTTACATAGTGTTGATAGACTCATCCTCCTAAGTTTATATGTGGTTTCTAAAGTATACTATGTTACATTCTCAACTTCATGATTCTGTTTCGTATCAGTGTCAGTACAACCATCTAAATACAAGTCAGGGTAAAGAATATTTCTGTCACTCAATCTTTTGCCCTTTTTGCTCAAACCCTCTCCATAACTAACCACCCTTTCGGTCTTAACCACATATTTAGCATTACAGACTGTAAACGCGTGCCTCAACTGTCATTGCTTCTGTTGACTTTCTTGGGTTTAGCACCGTCTCAGGAAAGCTTGTCTGCTGTTTGGTGGTCTAGGTATCGCATATTGTGACGATGGGGCGGCTTACATGCTCTCTCGTGGCTGAGCATTGGCTCTCCAGCCTTTGGTAGGGGTTATGCTGCAGTGGAGGTTGGTCTGCGTGTCTCTTGGTTCACTTGTTTTTGTGAATGAGTTGGTGAGTGTCTCCACTGTGTATGTGTTTAGCTTCTTCACTGTGGCAGCATCAGCTCACTCTCCTATTGATACTCTTAGTATATTGATACTCTAGTATATTGATACTCTAGGGCATAGCTTTGCCAGCATTTGCTTTCAGTCCTTTGAAGTTTGGTTGTTTTGGTAGAGGTGTGGTCCAGGATGCTGTGGTTGTTTTGGTAGAGGTGCTCCAGGATGCTGTGGTTGTTTTGGTAGAGGTGCTCCAGGATGCTGTGGTCGTTTTGGTAGAGGTGTGTTCCAGTGCTGGTGGGATTTTTGCTTTACTTGCAGTGGTAGGGAGTGAACCCAGGCTGTTGCTCACGTTAGACAAGTGCTCTGCAGTAAAACCACACCCCAGCCTGACAGTGATTTGAACTCACGTTCTTCAGTGTCTGATGATGTAGACCTGGTTCCCACCGTCTTGTGACTATATCCATGCCCACGATTGTGAAGAACCAGTCATGGCTTCTGTATACTTCAAAGTGGGATTGAAGTCTTCTTACTGTTTTATAGGAATATAAGGATATATTTCACACATCATGTATACATTGCAACTTCTTCCTGAAGTTGGTTTATTTAGTCTCTAATTTTAACAAAATGTATTTTACCAATGTCTTATGTTGTTAGCGTTACCTTGAGCTTTTTTTGAAAATTAAAAATATATAATTTTTTTTACCTTATTTCCATTTATGTCTGCTGTGCATATTTATATTAGATAGTAAATACTGATTAAACTTTGCTTTTTAAAAAAAGCATGTCAAATTGCCTCAGCCACTGTTCTGTGATACTGCATCATGCTGCAGTGAACAGTTACAAAGCTAGCTGGTCTGTGCTTTGATGTAAGTGTTCTTGAACGTCTCATGATACATTTTAAAGCTTATTCTGTGCTAGCATATATGCTCTGATACAATTGTAAGTAGAATGGATGGTTTCCATTACTGTTTGTGGTTCAGGTCATCTCAGTCTTTTCATTGGTTCCTGTGGTTTCCAGGCTTCTTTTATGGCCATTTATTTTATTACTGATATTTGAGATGGGTCTCATGGACCTCAGGCTGGCCTCGGACTCAGTGCATAGCTAGGGATGATCTTGGACTTCTGACTGGGATTGCATGTGCTTGGTTCTGTTTGGGTCTAGGGATCAGAACCCCATTCTTGCAAGCAAGAACTCTTCCACTTAGCATTTCATTGTTTAGTTATATGTCAGTGAAGCAGAAAGGCTGTTGTATATCTTTCTGTAGATATGTGGAGATTTCTTACTATGCTTTTCTTTTTTAAGAGACTGGGTTTTGGGGATTTAGCCTATGCTGGCCTTGGATTTGCATAGCTCCTACATCTGCTTTCCGGAGTGTCGGTGTTTGGCTGTGCACCGCACCTGGCTATCATACTTGTATGTAATATTTTGATTTATGTGGTTTGTACTATGAACTGGAAAATTACCTTTTTACTTTTACTCCTGAGATTATAAATTACCATTTATAAATCATTGTCTTGGGTAGGGTTGCAGAAGAAGAAATTTCATTTTCAAGAAAGCCTTGGAGGAATGTAATGTAACGAGTGATAGTTAGGTACACTTCCTTTTATGTTGAAATTAAATGTAAAATTTATAATTTCACATAATAGATAATATTGAAATGGTCACAATTTAGTTGCCTTTTACATTTATTTAGCTCTGTCAGCAGAATTATGATGTTTCTATAGTCTCTTCCCATTTGTGGTAAAGTACCAGTGTTTTGTTGGGAACAGGTAATTTGCATACAGCCTTACTGGCCCTTGTACTAGCCAGATTGTTACCTTGCTGGCCAGTGCTCATCAGAGGGGTTCTGTTCCTGGCAGTGTTTCATGTTCTACGAGTGTAGTATTTGTGAAGCCTTTAATTTGGCTGCAGGGGAGGATGCATTAGGAATAGAATAGTTTCTGATCATCAGTGTCACAGGTCTATATCGTCAAGCTAGGGCTTCATTTTAGAATAGAATGTGTCCCATGGGGGGAGCTACAAGAAACGGTTGCTTTTATCAGGCAGAGTCTGGGTGGGTATCAGTCAGGGTTGGGATGAGTCATACATTTGATTTATATCCTTTTATTGCAGGATATGCCATTCTGGTCTTCCCTAGAGGTCGAAGTTGAGAACTGGGAGCCACCCCACTTTCTGTGACTTACTCTGTTTTCTTTCATTGTGACCAAGCCTTCTTTACTAAAAGCAGATATTAAATGGTTTCTTACTTGTGACTTATGGAAAAGTGCTTCCTGAGACAGTGAGGGATATTTGGTTGGCAAATGGCTGAGACATGAGAGGCTGTTATTTTAATCATCCGTGAGGCTGTTTGTCTTCTGAACATCGACGAAGCAATCAATAACTAACTCCCTGTGTGTTTTAGTCAGGCCTCTTAGAGACTCAGCTTTCTGAATGAAAGTAGTGAGGCTGGTTGAAGTAGTCAAGTCTGCCTGAAGAGCCAGTTCAGCCTAACTTTAGGTTTCAGTCAGCTACAAGGATTCACAGGTCTCCACTTAGCCCTGGAAGACCTGCTGACTCTGGGGCCTTTGACAGAATTTACAGTAACTTCTTTACCTGTACCTCTGAGTCCATGAATTAAACAAGGGATGAGGAGTGCTTACGGCAGTTGAGGGCTACCCGATTATATTTCTGGTTTGTTTGCTGTTCTCTTTATCTGCTTTAAAAATACGTGTTTTTATCATGCATATGGGTACTTGACTTCCACGTATGTCTGTTCAGCAGGCGTGTCTGGTGCCCACAGTGGATCTCCTGGGACTGAAGTTAGTTGGTTGTGGTAGGTGCTGGGAATGGAACCTGGCTTCTCTGGAAGAGCAGCCGGTGCTCTGAACTGCTGAGCCGTCTCTCCAGATTGAGCACATGTGCTTAACCTGAGCATTTGTGTTTGTAAGTTGTTAGTGTTCATCAAAGGTAAAGGTGGGGTTCATGTGGAATTCAACTATAAAGTATTTATTAGGAAGACGATTGTTAAAGCAGCATATGAAGGGAGATTATAAGGGTTTCTATTTGTTTATGTTTGCTGTTTGGTGATTGAACACAGGACCTTTAGCAAGAACCTTCTTAACACCTTCCCTCCCCCCTGCCAATTCCAGCTCTATCCAGTTTGTTATTAGCTCCTCCTTCTCTCTGCCTGGTACTTTCATGGCCATCTTTGCAGTACATGTGATCAGGAATGCATTTTAATCTGTATAGACACTGTTCTGACTGTTACTTACTTTTTTTTTTTAAAGATGTATTTATTTTATGTGTGTGAGTACACTGTAGCTGTCCTCAGACACACCAGATGAGGGCATGGGATCCCATTACAGATGGTTGTGAGCCACCATGTGGTTGCTGGGAACTGAACTCAGGACTCTGGAAGAGCAGTCAGCGCTCTAACCACTGAGCCATTTACTTTTGTTACTTTGAAAATAGTTTGAATAATTTCAGCTAGTGGCAAGTTGGGAAGTTGGCAAAGCGTAGCAAATTGTATTTGCTTCATCAGGAATAAATCTGCATTGGGCTCCACAAAATGGCTTTGATTTTTGTTTTTGTATTTTGGCTATGTTTTACTTTTTTAAAGACATTGTGGCTCAGACTATCCTGGGTCTCACTTTGTAACCCAAACTGTCCTTGAACCTCGAGTGGTTTTCCTGCCTCAGCGCTGTTCTGAGAGTGGAATTAGAGACATGAGCCACCGTGCCCAACAGAAGCGCTTGCTGGTTGCTTGGATCGGCCACTCCTAGACGTAGAGGATCTCCGCATGTGAAAGTGTATAGAGCTGGGAGAGTTTTCTATAGGTGCTGAGGAGCACACCAGGAGCCTTGAGCTTGCTGGACAAGCACTGAGACCCAGCACATCCTCAGCTCTGTAGAAAACTGCTTAGCTTACAAGTCTTGTATGCAGTAGGTGGAGTGGTATTAGGATTGGGTATGTAACTGAGAAACACTGTAATTTGAAATATATAAATATTTATGTTTTCCTGTTGGGTTCACTAGCCGGAAACTAAAATACTGGAATAGGTGATTTTTTTTTCTTTGTTTGATCATAAGATAGTTTGGCAAGCTTTTAGACTAGCAGGAAGGTTTCCAAAAATAAAACTAGTAGTTTATCACATGAATGCACCAGAGTGTTAGATTGCCACAGCTTGTCTCTGTGAACTGTGTCATCCAGGGGCTGATCATCTAGTTTCCAAATATTCTAGTTTTTTTTTTTAATAGCCTCCCTTCCAGTTTTACTACTCTTTCTTGCTCCCTCAGTTTTACCACAGCCTTTAATGCCTTTAACTAGTAGCCAGAGATGGACTTGCGGAAGCATCTTGCACCCTAGGCCAAGTGTGGTATGGTTCTTGAATGGGAAGGAGAAAGGACGCTTTATGGTTGAGATGTTTAAGTAATCTGTTGGTTTTTGTTGGTTTAAAATCTCTGTTCAGATAGTCATAGCACGCTTTTAATCTGAGCACTTGTATTTGTAAGTTGTTAATGATTAAACCTAACTGAAAGGATGGATAAGAGCTTTTTAAAATTTGCAGCTCATCAGAAATAGTTACTTAAAAAATTTGCTTTCTATACATGAATTGGGATCTATGCTCTGTACCTTGTCCGTAGCTACAAGCTATTACCAGACAATAGCCCCTTTGTGAGGTGTGCAGTTTTGTTTTGTAGATATTCCCATAGGGCTCTATGAGGAAATTCTAAAATAAAGAACTAGATTAACTAAAAAAAAAAAAAAAGGCAAAAACCAACCGACTTGGCCTACTTGGAAGGGAGTAAACAGCTATAGGCTACAGTTTTTGCTTTTCTGGAATGCCAGATTTTAGCTCAGAGCAAATTCTTCAGCAGAGCAATAAACCCTTGAAAATTGCTTTATAATGGAAATGCTGACAGACCATTAACTATAGTGGTGCAAATGCACTGCTCTGACACACACAAGGCTGTCCCGGGTTGCTAAATACAGCATAGTATGTTGGGTAGTGTTCATTCTGTGGAAGCCTCTGTGGGTCTGTATAGTTAGTTTGTCATGTTATGTATGCCACCTAATTATTCATGGGGACACTCACACAGATCACCTTTGACATGCAGGAGGAATATCAGTTTAGAAAGGAAGAGGGTAGTTTAGGCTCTGCTGATACTGAGAGCTCATTTTATATTTGCCACATTGGAAAGGGCCCAGGGTAAATTTAACATGATGCATTTAATCACCATTCCAATTACAGTGCCACTGAAGCAGATCAATGTTTTCTTACTACCAATTCATTGGAACTTCTAGGTCATAAAGTATCATTATTAGGCATATTGGAAAGTCTCAGCCCAGTGGAAATGGGGATTCTGGGATTTTCCAATTGCTCGGAAGTAATAATAGTGGCTGCCTGGATGAACATTTTCTCCATGTGAAATGAAAACTGGAATTTAAAGGGATTGATATGACACAGTGAGAGTCCTGTAATGCCCCAGGGAAGGACGCGGCAGAGTCTTCCTCTCTAAAAGTAAAATGACATCAGTGATGAAGAGATGGGTCCTTCACAGTAGCCCACTTAGTGGCCGCTGTCCTGGCTAACGATAGTCACAGAGCCCGCCACATAGTTCAAATCCTAACAATTTCCGTGTTCAGTTTGTTTATTGGAATCTATTTCATTCTGGTTTGTCAGGCGTCATCCTCCATGTTTTTAGAGTTCATGATTTAATTGTGTTTGTGTTTTATGCACATGGGCAGCTGGTCTTGACTCGTAGAAAGCTAGCTGTTCAAGTGTAGAGTAGGTCAGTGTGATACTGGACACCATGAGCTAATGCAACACTCAAGCATATGTTGGTTTGTTATGCCCTGAAAGGTGCGTCATCTGACGT
The DNA here is from genome assembly GCF_011064425.1 of Rattus rattus. Lineage (NCBI taxonomy): Eukaryota > Metazoa > Chordata > Mammalia > Rodentia > Muridae > Rattus > Rattus rattus. The sequence goes on along the minus strand of NC_046171.1, from coordinate 3,816,037 downwards.
ACCTGTATTATAAACACGGAGCGCCTGTGCGTCAGATGCCATTTCATTGGGTTTGTTTGTCCTTTTTTTATTTCTTGAGTACCAGTCATAGTTTGCATATGTGTCTTGCGGACCTTCGGCTTGTAATTAGAATAACAGACGACTCCTTTCCCGGGTGCTTCTGTGCAGTGGCGCTCTCCTCCTCCTCTCGCTTTTCCTGATTGACTTGGAAATGAGTGGTGCCAGTTATCTCAGATCTTTTGGTTCTCGGGAAGTGGTAATGAGAACAGGAAGTTAACAGTGTTTGTGTGGAGGACAGTAATGCTGTATGCCATTTCCTGATCCTGTACCTTCTTTCTAGGTAGCTTGTTCATAAGAGTTGTATTTCTGTAAAGGTATTAATAGGAGCGGTTTAATTTATTCCCTTTCTGTGTTTGAGTCAATCTTGAAAAATACTGAGACCTGAGCCCCAGCCCTACCTCTGACTGCTTCACTGCTTTGTCTGCACAGACCTGAGCACTAACCGGAGCTCGCAGAGCTCTTTTCCTTGTAACAAGGTGGCAAGTGCTCGGTAAATGTCAGTGTCGTGGCACATGCGCAGTCTGTTCTGTGGCACGGGTCCCCAGATTCAAGGTGCTCGCTGCCAAGCCTGGCGACCTGAGTTTGATCCCCGGCACCTGTTTGGTAGAAGGGACAGCTGACTCTTCGAAGTTATCGTCTGACCTCACCCTTCCTCATGTACACCATGGCATTCTTCCAAAAAATATGTAAATACTTTTTTAAAAGACAAAGGAAATAGAAAAAATAATTAGGTTTATGTTGGATAAAAATGTTATAAACTTGTGATATAACAGTATAAAATATATCCTTTTAACTATTTAAAAACAATGCAGTGTTGTTTAGGACAGGGGTTTTTGTTTCTGTTTTGCCTTGTTCTACACATTTTTATCACTTTATAAAGAGTGAGTGGGCTCTTCCCCTCTTTGGCCCTCCCTTTATCCCAGGACCACAGTCTGCCTTCTGCTTGTGTGACTTAGTTGGATGAAATCAGTTAAAGAGGTGAAACTTCACTGTTTGCACTGCTGGGGTCACTGTTAGGCCAAGTGCTGTTACCAGACTGTTAACCAGCTCATGGTTTTTACTTCGCTAATGTTTTTTAAGGTTTATTAAGCTATAATATGTTTCATTGCTCTGTTACTTAATATTTTGTGTGTATCTTAAATACTACTCATATGGCTATAGATTTAAAGTTTATTTTCTGGGTGTTTTGCCTGCATGCATGTGTGTGCACCATATTTGTGCCTGTTGTCCACAGAGATCCGAAAGCGGCTTCAGGTCCCCGGCGCTGGGGTGATAGCGGGTTGCGTGCTGTCGGAGGAATGGCCCTCTGGATCCAGTGGTCTAACTGAGCCGTTTCTCCGGGTTTTGCTTATTTCTCAGCTGTTGGACATTTGGTTCTTTTGCTCTCTGGGTATGTCGGTAGTGCTGCTGCTCATATGCCCACACCAGCATTAACGTGACACATGTTCTCATGCCTTTTATTAGACATGTGAACAGAATTCTCAAGGAGCCACCATATTTCTCCCAGTGGCTGCACCATGTGAGTCCACTAACGGTGTACAGGGCTTTGAGTGTGTCTCCACACCTGGCCAACACTTATTTCTACTTTGGAGTGTCAGCTTTTCACTTCGTATTATTGGTGTGAAGTTTGTTTCAATGTTGCTTGGATTTGTATTTTGCTTCTGGCTTGCTGATGACACCTCCCTCCTCCCCCTGCCCCCAACATGGTTTCCCTGTGTAGCCTTGGCTGCTCTGGAATTCACACTCTAGACCAGGCTGGTCATGAACTCAGAGATCTGCCTGCCTCTGCCTCCAGAGTTCTGGAATTAAAGGTGTGCACTGTCACCGCCACCGCCATCGCCACCGCCACCGCCACCGCCACCGCCACCGCCACCGCCGCCCAGAACATCCAGCGTCTTTATGTGCTCTTTGCCTTTTGGCTGTGTACGTGTCTTCTTTTGTAGAAATGTTTGTCAGTGCCTGTTGTTCAGTATTTAATTGGGTTGTTTACCTTTTTGTTTATCTTTTAATAAAGAAGACTTATTTTGGAATATAAAATTAGATTTTGAAATGTGGAAGTAATTGTGGTTAATGCTTTTCAAATGAAATTATATTGAAATTTTCATTTTTACTTAAGGTGAGAAGTGTAACTCACCTTAGTTTTGTTTTTTGTTTTGTTTTGTTTTGTTTTTTTCCTTCGGAGCTGGGGACTGAACCCAGGGCCTTGTGCTTGCTAGGCAAGCGCTCTACCACTGAGCTAAATCCCCAACCCCCCTCACCTTAGTTTTATAGGTTAGCCCCCTTAACTTGTCTTTCCAGTCAGTCCCAGCAGTTAATTGAATGCACTCACTTTTCAGATCATCATGGTGTCTCTGTTCAAATCATAGATTTGTTCCAATTCCAGTTTAACAGCTTTATTGACTGTAAAATACATGCCATGAAAGCCACTTGCTGCTGTACAGTTGAGTGAGTTTTACTAATTTAGAAAGTTCCATGCCCACGATTTTAGTAAAATTCAGGACTTTTCTATTACTCTGGGAAGTTCCTTCAGGCCTATTGACTCTGTGTGGCCCATGTCTCTGTGGCCCACACCCCAGGCCTCTTACTTGATTTGTTGTGTTGACTGCCTTTCCGTCCACATAGAGTTGTGACACAGCATAGTCTTGAGACTGGCTGGCTGCTCTGAGCAGAATGTTTTGAGGTTCACCCACTTTACAGTGGGTGTCCATCCCCCCAGAGCTGCTTATTGGTAATTAGTGCTTCATTCTCTGGTAAGGTAGCATATACTCTGTCCCTTACCCGCTCATGGACAGACAGGCTGTTGTATAATGTGGCTTATGGGCTCTTTTATTTTGTAGTTGTTGAGGTGCAGCCTTCTCCAGCACCACAGAGATCGGGATAAGTTTGTATAAGGAACTTCTGTGGACTTTGTTCATGGACGGCCCACTGATTAACATTTACCACCCACACTTGTCTTTTAAGGCGAATCTGCCTCTTTATAGCTCTCTAGATACTCTTCTACGGTGTGAGTATCCAACCACAGGACAGTAACCACAGTCTTGTTTGTCACACTTAGGAAGTTAGCAGGGATTCCATAATGCTGTCCTGCAGGAAAGTCCTTTACAGCCCCTTCTCACCCCCTGCCAAAGCTTTACATGTGGTGCTAACTTCCGAAGCCCTTCCCTGTAGCACATTCCCTGACTGCTTCTCTTGTCAGCGAGGTTGGCTACTTGGCCCTCACTTTGGTCTTGGCTCCCTTGCTATGTCGGATCTCTGTAAGCAGTTTCTTTTTTCTTTTCTTGTGAGATACTTAGTATTAAGGTAAGGTCATAGAGTATTTAAAGCTATGCATACAAACTGACCTCGTTCATTTAAAGCCATGCTTACTGTTGTATTCACTGTAGTAGAGAACGGGGATCAGCCTACCCGTCCATCAACAGATGAGTGCATAGTGAACATTTGAGGCGCGTGAATATTTGTGTGCTTGTGTGCCTATTTCATGAAATGCCATCGAGCTCTAAAGAAAAATGCAGCCAGAGTTTGCATGAAAGTGGATGGGTTAGAATATATAATACTAAGCAAGGTCACACAATCACGGGAAAAGAACTGAATCCTTGAACCTAGCCACTGTATATGTAAACAGTGTACATGTGGGTACAGTGTAACATGTTGAAAATAAAGCAATTAACCTCCAAATTACCTCTAAACGAAGAAAGACTGAATGTAGGTAATGAGCATGAGTCATAATATAATGTCAGTTACATCTAATTTTGAGTGTCCTGGATTTTTTGTTCTTGATTGTGGATAGATGCATATACATTTGATAGTGAAAATGTAAAATCCAGTGAGAAGATTTATAGCTTCAGAATGTCTGTTCTGTTTAAAAGTTCATTGAGATGTGTAGACTTTGGGTCTGGTTAATTGTGTTGTGTGATTCTCAAGTTTTTAATAATAGACTTAATTAACAAAAGCTTTAGTGGTTGAATGAAAAAAGTGGAAGTATGACATCATAAAATAATATATTTTTAAAAATATTTTATTGCATTTGTACATTAGTACATTTTTAAAAAAAGGTTTATTTATTTATTATATAAGTACACGGTAGCTGTCTTCAGACACAACAGAAGAGGACGTCAGATCTCATTACAGATGGCTGTGAGCCACCAAGTGGTTGCTGGGATTTGAACTCAGGACCTCTGGAAGAGCAGTCAGCGCTCTTAACCACTGAGCCATCTCTCCAGCCCACATTAGTACGTTAGTATTTTAAATGAGTGTGAATATAATGCAAGGTAATTTCCTTATTCACGTAGCAGAGTTTGAGCAAATAAGGCGTTCAGGACTGCATTATGATGGTATAAATTTTGGTTTGTATTTGTTTGGTACATAATGTACATGGTAAAACTCCTGACCATATGGTATCTTATTTCAGACCATATGGTATCTTATTTCAGTAATGTCTTATCTACTTGTATCCATTGCTTAAAATAATTATTCACTGGGGCAGTGTAGGATTCCTTACGAAAGCTTCCTGGACCTGTGAGGTGGCTCAGCTGAAAAGCGTGACAACCGTACTGATTGCTAGAACCCACACAGTGTGAGGAGAGGAGCAACTCCTGCAGGTTGACTCCTGTCTCTGTAGGCACACACTGCTCAATAAATGTAATTTCAAGATACCTTCCTATACTGCAAGCTTAAGAAGATACTGAATTCTTTTCCTTAGGTTTCTTGATAAATATTCTCCATGAACGCAATTGTGTATGAAGCTACTTTGGAACTTAGGGCCAAAGCCATGAAAGTTAGGGAAATACCGGAAAATAAACTGCTGGATGTTTTATAGAGCAGTTGAGAGCCCCGGCAGAAATTGTCGAAACATGCAGATATTGGTGTAGAAAGTCAGCTGACGAAGGCTGTGTTTCAGAGGAGGATAGGTGGGGTGGGGAATGTGGCTGGTTGCTAGGGACTCTAGCATTTTGGGAGGAAACAGTTCTTTCTAGATTGTGTAATCTCGAGGACTTTGGGAATAAAAATTAGAGAAGGAATTTTCTGTACCATAAGAAGCCTCTTCAGGTCATAGAGAAAAAGATGGGGGAGAAAGGGAAGATAGATGGTAGACAAGTGCCCCCCTCTTGTCTTCCTCTCTGGAATGTAGAGGTCACATTAGAGGACAGATGTGGCAGGGCTATAATTTTGAAAGCAAGAATGTCAACCACGGTACCTGTTTTCTGATTCCCTCTCAGATAACTCCTAGATTTGCTGCTTTGTCCCTTGCACTGTTAGGTTCAGAGAGGAGTTAACTGTGGCAGCCATATGTGAAAGTGTGGAGGGAAGCGGCTTTAGAGGCTGCTTTTGAAGACAGTATCAGATTCAGAAAACCAGAGAGAAATCCACAGAACCTGCTCAGAAAACCCAGCTTTCTTGACAGTAAATAATAATCTCTTATTTAATGACCAGTTAATGACAAACCAAATTGGTGTCCCCCTTTTGGTTTACAGTGTGTTTAACGCTGTGATAACATTGCCCATTTCTCTGCATCTCTGAGACCGCACAGCCTAGTGCTGATTAATTATGGGCAGAATCTTGGAATGTCACACCTAAGCCTGCAACGTGAGAATGTGTTGTGTCAATAATGTTTGCAATTAATATGGAATTAGTCACTTTGCCCTTGTGGTTTACAGTGGATTGGTGTGCGCCGGTATGGGAAAGGCACGGCAGAAGTCTCTCATTCAAATTCATGATGAGACTGTTAGGTAATTGAAAAAATGTGTTAACACATGGAATCCTAAGTATAACTCGGCTGCCTCAGGACAAATGTGAATGTATGTGATCTTTGTGTCCTTCAGTGATGCCCCAGACCTTTGTTGGACGTGTCTGTCACCTGACTGACTTTTACACAGGGCATAACCGTACCTTATCGCTTACGTGTTTAGTTAGCAGAGAGGCATGGCTGCTGTGGTTGGCTTCATCTGCTGAGACTTTAACGTTCCTTTCACTGGCAGTTAGCCTCCTCGGACGACTCACCGTTTGAGTGCCCCAGCACCCTCACACCTTTGAAGGAGGGTTTAGTACTATGAGTGGTAACTGATGCCTTCAGCACATTCTACCTCAAGATGGCGGTGGGCTCATCTCTCGCACTGCTGACAGGCACACAGCACAGGCGCATGTATTCCATTCAGTGTGGCTCCTGTTAGGAGAGGAGTTTAAAGATAATTTGGGAAGCAATCTGGAGATATACTTTTTTGATTTTAAAATAAAAATTTAAATTATTAGAAATGGTTTAATTTGACCAATTTATGACTTGATGTTTTGATAATACATTGTATACATTGTAATGTGGCCACAGCAAGATTATTAGCAGCTGTATTCCTTTACACATGTACCATGGTTAACACCTTGGACTGCATTAATTGACATTTCCACCAAGTGTCCAGGGTTCCACTTCCGTTTCCATTGTCTTCTGATGCCTTCAGTAACATTCAGCTAGGAGGTGTGAGGAGATGGATCTGTATTAGCCTGGCACTTAATTTTTTTAATGCACCTGCTGGCCATTTTAAAAGTTTTATTTATTTTTTGGGACAAGGCTATATAGATCTGGCTGGCCTCTGTGTTTTCCTTTCAAGTGCTGGGATTTGAGGTGTGCTCATGCCGTGCTTCCTGCTGGCTACATGGGAAATCTCCTTCCTCTCCAGTCCTCTCTCCAGTTGTCTGTCAGGCCCCTTTGCTGTTGGTGCTCTGTAAATGCTTAGTGTCAGCTTCATAGTAGAGGGGTCGGGAAAGTTTCTGTGCGTCTCATGGTGGCTCTGTACTCTTGATCATTTGCTTTGCTGTGCATCATCTTCCTAGGATTTTAGTGATTTATCCCGTAGTCATCTTAATGTGAATCAGTCTTTAAAGTGAGCGGGATTAGCATTGCTGCATCTTAGAGCTAATCCCTGCGGTTAACAGACGGGTCATTTCCATCCACTGAATGATTTGAGTGCGGCAGCTCGGTGGCGGCTGGGCAGCTGTTGAGAGCCTCAGCTGTACTGTAGCCAGCATGCCCTGTATTTTAACTGGCTTTTCTCTAACTTGCCTGAGTGAGCTGGACTGGTGAGTTAGTAGAGCTGTTCCCTGCTTCCTGTCTGCTGTGGTAGGAATTTAGCCTGGCAATAACTGTGTTGTTGTAGGTGGTGGGCAGATTAGTAACAAGCTTGCTTGCTTGCTTGCTTGTTCGTTCGTTCGTTCGTTCGTTCGTTCGTTCGTTCGTTTGTTCGTTCGTTCGTTCATTTGTTCGTTCGTTCGTTCGTTCATTCAACCAACCAACCAACCAACCAACTTCATGTCTGAGGTAACTGAAGTTGTGCCACTGCACTGTCTCTCTCCATATCCCTTCCTCCTCTCCCTTTTCATGTCTGGGTGTTAAAGGATTGATCCAGGAGCTGTGATTAGTCAGTGCCTGCCCGGTGCTGTACAAAAGAAACCCTAGCAAGTTTGGTTCCCGGCAGCACTTCTGAGGCTGAGGCAGGAGCGCTGCAAATTTGAGGCCAGCTTGCACTATACAGTAAGTTTTGTCTCAAGGAATCAAACCAAAACTGAACAGATTAAACAAAAACAAAACCAGAATAAGTCTCTTTGTAGAATCTAGATATTTTTGGTTTTAGACCCATTTCTAGTCCAGAAAAATCCCGGAAGAGCTTGGTGTGTTTATTCTTCCCTTTTCTAGGGTTGCCCTTTATTGATGACCACGAAGAAGAGCAGCTGCTGGGGAAATACATAAGGGGTGGACTTTCTTATTACTGTATTTACACTACAACATTTTCGGGGAGCGCTTAGCATTGGCATATATGTACATTTTGGTCACAAAGAGTGCCCTTCGTAAAAAAACATAGAGTTCTAGAATTCAGGTTAATTAGAAAATATTTTAATTTCCCAACAATGAATTACTGTTTCTGTTTTTTGGTTTGTTTTTTTGTTTTTTTGAGACAGTTCTCCTCCATGTAGCCCTGGCTACCCTGGAACTCTCTGCTGGCCTTGAACTCAGAGATCCACCTGCTTCTGCCTTCCGAGTGCTAGGGTTAAAGGTGCCAGGCCAAGCTTTGAGGTTTTCTTTACGAGTTAGTGTTTCAGTCCTGCTATTAAGACCACAGTTACATGCATGCACGATTATTGTAGCTAAAGGAGAAACAAAAAGATGAAGCTACAGCAGACAGGAGCTGTGAAGAGTGCCATCACCTGATGTTGCACTGCAGTGACAGCCTGAAGCTGCATGCTTGGAGGGTTGTGGGAGCGCCCAGCCGGGAAGGGTCCTTTGGGAGCTGCAGGGGCTGCTCTTCGTAGGTGCCGTTTCTGCAGTGCTCCCCAGACGCTGGGTGAAGGAAGCTGCTGCTTTGCTGACAGCTCTGTCTGTCCTAAGAACCTCTGAGTTCAAGGCTTCCCTACTGTCCCCGCCACAGGAACACTGTTTGAACAAAACTTTCATCCATTTCTAAAATCCTATGTCCACTAAGTACCATGATGGCGCCATTTCCTGCTTCATTGTAGGCATTTTCTCCTGTGCTTCCATATCCTGTCCTCCACCTTGGTTGGTATTCATGCCAGGGTCTCCATATTGACTCAAGTCCTGTAGGTGTCACCTACCACTACAGCTGCAGGTGCCATCACCACCTTCTCCTCACTGCCTCCGGCCCATCATCTCCACAACAGTCTCCCTGTTCTCACAGCCTCTTCCACAGTCAAACCTCCTTGGCCTCCTTGTTCATCTCTCTGAGCTCCTTGTGATCCAGTGAACTGCACATCTTGCTGAGAAGGGTCCTTCCGTACCGTAGTTCTGCCTGCTAACAAATAGTGGGATGTTTCTAACGTGAGCGTGGTGGTGTCCGTCTTTGATCCCAGCCCTTGGGAGGCAGAGACCGGTGGATCTCGGAGTTCGAGGCCAGCATGGTCTAGAGAGGGAGTTCCGGGAGGCCCAGGGCTACACAAGAAATTTTTTTGAATAAACAGCCACATACCAAAAATAGTGTGGTATTTCTAAACAAAATCTTTTCAGCTGAATGGCCATCATCAGAAATTGTGAAGTGGACACTTTCTTTTTCTTTCTTTTTTCATTTTGTTTTCCAGTCTTGTCGAAGTAGTCTTTTCAAAGTAGTCTCTCAAATTTCTTTCTCTGTCTTCTTTTATTACTACCAATAAAAGCATTTTTAACTCTTAGGTGGCCAGCAAGTGGCACAGAATCTTCTATGGAAACTGTGCTCTTTGGTCCTCTGCGTAGTCAGCGTGGTGTGGTTGAGTGTAGGTTGTGTGTCCACTAGTTCAAGCCACCAGACCAAAGCTGCTGTCTGGTTTCTGTTAGGGCGTCTGCTCTTGGGCGTGATGTACAGAGGCTGCGGTCATGGGTATAGAGGCTGATGTTGGTTGATACTGAATGTCATCTACCATTGTCCGCCTTATTTCTTTTTAAGATTTAATTTTATGTGTATGAGTGTTTTGTCTGTCTTTGTACCTTGTCTATGTTTGGTGTCTGTGATCAGAAGAAGGTGTTGGGTGCCTACAACTGGGTGCTGGGAACTCAGGTTCTCTATGGGAGATGCATACACTTCTCCTATATCCTCCACTTTAACTTCTGAGACAGGGTCTCCTTGGAGCTCATTGCTTTAGCTAGAGTCTCTGGAATCTGTCTCCCTCCACCTCAGGGCTGGTTAGAGATGTGTGAGATGTGTACCATCACCCCTGTTTTTAACTTATCACTTGGGCCTAGGGAGATGGCGGAGTAGATAAGGGCTGCCCATGCAAGCTTGTAGATTGGAGTTTAGGCCCCAGAAAGCACAGAAAGGCTGGGCAGCTTGCCTGAAAGTCTAGCTCTTAAGAAACATACAGAAATCCTGGGGCAAGAGCAGCTAGACTGTGTCATGAAGCCCCAGGTTCAGTGTTCTCAGTACTGAACTGGGAACCGGGGAGCAGATTTACCCTACCTCAGTAAAATACAGGTGGAGCGATCGAGGAAGGTAGACATCTTCAGCCTCTGGCGTCTGCATGCACACACACGCACATTACCCCACCCACATGGACATATGAATGCACAGTGCCTCGGGATGCACATGTAAACACACATAATGCACATGCACGAACCCCTGCTCCCATACATACATCTTGAATATAAAAAACAGCAATGCCCCTGTTCTCTAATTTCAAAGTTCACATGACCAATAATCAACTTCTTCACCTGCCTGCGTTCCTTTGAGTCATGGCACTTCCCCCACTCTGGTATTGGTGGAGGTGATGGCTGGAGTTGGGCTGGGCCTTGGGAGAACCAGAGAGCAGTTTTACCTTCATTTTGAGATTTTTCCCATTGTTGAAAAATTAATGTCCAAAAAAATTAATCTCTTCAAAAATTCATCTCAAATAAATATCATTAAAATTGTATTTGTTTTTAGCCAGAGGAAAACACATCATTAGCAAGATGATAATTTTTCCATAAAGCAAAGATTTTGAAAATAAAAATACTCAGTGTTGTTGAGAATATACTGAAAGTTATATAAACCTTATCCAGAAAGTAACTTTACAGTACATACCAAATTCACACTTTTTATCTAGTATATTTTCAGAAACATCAATTTTAAAGAATCATTTGGACACAGACTCATTATTAGAGATTTATGTCTAAAAATGTCCACTGCTGCAGTATTTATAATAGAAAGGTAACTGGGAAAAGATAACGCATGCAGTAAAAGTGCAGCTAAATCTAGTGTGGAAATAGAGCGGATTGGGCATGTGCTGTGTTGCTGCCTAGGACAGCATTGCAGAGCAGCAAGAGAAGTGAGCCAGAAAGAGTAGGTAGATGTGGAAAATGGAAATAGCAGTGTTGACGGGCTTTTTAATGAGGTATGCTATATTGGAAAGTGCGGACCCATAGTATGAACATATCACATGACTTAGTGTTAAATGCACTAAATGTCCCTCCCGCCCCCAAAGAAGCAGTCGTATTCAGTGTTAGCAGAATGACATGTAAGGTAGAATTAGAAGCTGTCTTTAGCTTTTACTTACATATTTGCTCCCCTCAACAATTTTGTATAAGAAACTATATATTTATAAAACCAGTGAAGAACATTACATAATTTTATCAAAACAGTAACAATGTTAACTAACATGGCTTTAAACCTCTGTCTCGTTACAAATTTCCTCCTGTAAATTGTTTTCTGACCTCCAGACTCATTCCATGGTGTGTGTGGCATACATACTGGTGAAATGAATAAAATACAAAACAAACAAAGTGACCAGGAGAATTGCTACTTTTATGGCAGTTAGCGTCCTAATGGTAAAAGATCAGCAACAACCAGATGCGGGCCATGGGCCATTAAGGCGCTCATGAAAGCATTTGGGAAGTTAGAAGGGTGATCAGGACTTTAAGGTTATCTTAGTTATATGGCATGTTTGAGGCCAGCCTGGGCTTCATGCTCCCCGTCTCAAAACAAACAAAGGCAAAAAGACATATGCTGAGATACACTTTGATAAGTTGTGAGAGAAAAGAAATGAAACTGAAGTAGTTACTGTAAAACTACTGAGAGGTCTGAACTAGATAGGATCTGAGTGACTGACCACTTCACAGTGACACAGGGAACAGTTTGGGAAAGGTGCATTCTGGGACCAGAACCCCAGTGTGGTTATAGCATGGTGAGTGGAAGTGAAAATAGCAGGTAAGGAGGTAGGCGGAGCCAGACCACCAAGGACTGCAGCTGTCAGAAAGCTTATACTAATGGCTGTGGCAGATGGTTGAGTGACATTAAGAAAATTAGCATAACCTACTTGTTTTAAAAAGATGGCCCCAGTTGCTGGCTGGAAAATCATTGTAAGGAGGCAGGAGGCAATGACAAGTCACCTAGAGTGGCAAGAATTAGTGGTGGCCAGAGCGGTTGAGGGACAGCGCTTTGAAACAAGTAAAGTACAGTTGCGAGTGGAGCTGGTCTTGCTGACTGTCACCCAGGGAGCAGCAGGGAAGAGGGCATTAGAGCTGCCACCTGAGGTTTGGATGTGAGCAGCTGGAAGAAGTGTTGCTGTTTATAAAGGTGGCCAAAGAGGGTCAGCCAACTCTGGGGGTCAGCGCGGGCTCTGATTGGGCACATTGAATGAGCTATCTGAAGAGAGATGAAGGAGACTAAGGGCAACAGTGCCACTCTGTCCACCCCTCCCCTGTTTGAGCTCTGTGAAGCAAGATTCTAAAACTTGTGCACATGGAGCTGGGTGCTGCTAGCCCTCTGCAGGCTTCCATGTCTGCCATAGACCTGGGGCAGCTGGCTCTTTGGATACTGCGTGAAGGAGAGAGAACAAACCCCAGGCAGGGACCTGCCTTCTGGGGAGAAGTTGCCTCAGTCTCAACTAACAGGGATGGCTGGTAGGCTCGTCCTGTGGAGGCGGAGGCCAGCGTTTGCTGTACTTTATCAGACAGCAGACTTGACCTCCACAGACCAGATCTCTAGTTGTGGGATCATTCTTTTGAGCTGTGATGTGCTGGGCTGGTATTGGTGTGTATTCTTCTGCCTTGTGGAGAGCAGAAGTCCTTATTTTTCATGCTGAAGAGATGAGACTTTGGAGTTAGGTGAGGATCATTTGTTTGCTGTTTTGTAATCTTTGGTATAGATAGTAAGAGAACTTCCGGTGGGAGGCCCCCCTTCCTCTTCTTTTTAAGTTGTGGTTGTTGTTGTGATAGGACAGAGTCTTGCTATGAAGCAGATTATCATCAAAATTGCCATCCCCCTACGTCACCTTCCTTTTCATAAGTGGTGAGATGATTGCTGTGTTTCACCACACTCAGATCTGAGGCCTAAATTATAAAATTTAGTAAAAAGGACAGAAGAAAGTTGGTTTGTCCTGTTTGTTGGGGCACCTCTGGCCAGAGGCTTAGATGTTGGGAGGAGAGTTGCCTAGGAGGAAGCTGCAACTATGCCAGCTTGCGCACTGGAGAGCAGGACTGTGAGAGGCTGTGAGAGGAGCTCTAAGGATACGCTGGCTTGGAGCGTGGTGAGTCGAGCGTAGAGAGTTTGACCTGGCTGATAGGTGGTGGGGCTGTAGCCCCGACTGGGTGCTGCCAGAGGCTGTGCTGTGAAGGAGGAGGATGGCTTTAGAGTGTGCTCAGACGGGGCAGTTGTCGAGCTGTGGATCCTGGGAAAGCTGTTCACAGGTCAAATGGGGATGAGAGTGTGAGCTGGGCTACTCAGGACCCTCAGTTTTAGAATACCTTGGAGGAGATGGGGCAGCATTTCCTTAATATTCATCATCTGTAGCCCCATTGTAGAGGGTTTCCTGGTTACAAAGACACAAATGTGAATTTTTTAAAAAGTGAAATAAGTGATAAGGGAATGCCTGTCTTAGGGAGCCTGGAGTGATTAGAAAGGTAATGTATGTTACACGCCATCCTCGTCAGTGATCTACAGCTGTTAGCAACAGAGGAAATAATGAGGAAAGAGTGTGATTGAGAGCAGCTGAAGGAAGGATTTTACACCAAGGTCATGATCTGACCAGGACACGAAACACAGCTGTAGTGAGAGGAAGGCGGAGACAACAGCTGTCACAGTGACAGGGAAAGCAGAAGCCCGGGGCAGCCCCTCTACTCTTCACAGAGTCCCTGGGCCTCCTGTGAGACAGACGGTGGCTCCTGGGCCACTGCAGCACCCCTAGTCCTCCTGCTCCCCAGCGCTTACCTCAGCAAACAAAACAGAACAAAACAAAACAAAACAAAACAAAACAAAACAACAAAACAAAACATTGGCTCATGCAAAGGTGAAAATAAACCCATGCACTTTACTTTAGTTCCGTTTGCTTTCGTTTTGTTGGGGTGGGGTGGACAGCCGGCCAGACTTGTCCTTAGTTTATTAGAGCAGTCGTCTGGCCAGCAGGTTCTTTGCATTTACTTTTTTGTTTTGATTAGAGTGATACAGAATTTTTAGCTCTTCTTTCTTTCTTTTCTTTCTTTTCTTTTTTCTTTTTTTCTTTTTTTTTTGCCCCAGGTCCAGCAAGACTATGAATCTCTGTTCCAAATGCTTTGCTGGTAAGTGCAGAAAAGGGTTTGGGTGTTTTCTGTTCCCCCCCCAACAATTTATTTATTTATTTTTTCTTTTTGGTTATTTTAAGATTAAATTATTTGGCTCTCCTTTGGATTTTGCATGGGGCTTTGTTGTCTTTGTGTTGATAGCAGATTCTCTCCACTGGGCGCTTCATAGATTTGCTTAAGATTGCTGAACTCGCTCTCCGAGGAAATGAAATTTCATGTGCACTTGCACCAAATCCAATTTGCTAAGCTATTGGGGTACAGAGGAATTATAAAAACACATGTCTGGTTTAGTAGGGTCATGTATACTAATCTCTGATTTTGATTTAAATGATTAATGGTAAGTGTTGCTTTACCAATGAGAATGCCACAGGAAGAATGTTTTCATGTTGGAGTCAGGAAAGGAGTCAGCTGAGTTAGCCCCTTCCAGTCAGATCCCTCCTTGAACCATCTGGGGTAAGTCACTTCGTCTTTTTGGACTGTAGAGCCATCATTTGTAAACTTAGGACTGGCACATCGTGCTTGCCCAGGACTTTGACCATCCCACACATTCCTTGAATTATGACTTCTTCTGGAACTTAAAGTCCTCAATTTAATTGTTTAAAAAACAAGTTTCTCCAGCAACCTTCTCTGTACGTCAGCTCACCTTACTGATTAGATATGTTTAGTTTCTCTTTTTAATTCAATCTGTCAAAGGTAAGCAAAGCTGGACAGTGTAGAGTGTTCCGCTGTTAGTGATGCACTGTAAGGACAGGCCGTGTGTATAACATGCTGAGCGGAAGCACAGACTGCACAGTTCTTCTCTAAAGGAACAGGTCAGGAGTGTGGGGACAGTTGACAAAGCAAAGGTTCTGTAGACCCGCAGAGATGAAGTGGACCACAAAGTGTGCCACCGCTGCGTATGAGCTGGGGCTGAACCAAGGCAGAGTCCGGGAGGTAGGCGTGGTAATTGATTACACTTGAACACGTGGTTTTCAGGCTATTGAGAGAGATACTTGGAAGTTGTAAGAGGAGATATACATACATGTCAAAAGGACATAGAAAATTTATAATTCTAAGTTCATTTTAGTAAATGCTCTGAGAGTGATTAGGACAAGCCCTTGAGAGTTGACTAGAACAGTGCATTCTTTTTGTAGTCGTTAGATTTGAAGAGGCAAAGTCAAGGGTGGGGGGTTGTGTATGGGGTAATTCTAAGGATGCAAATTTTTTACTTAGAAGGCTGTGTAAGTCTTATATTGAGGTGTGTCTGTTACAGTCAGGAAGGGGCTCAGCGGAGTCTATTAAAAACATTAATGATTATTGTACTAATTGTTAGTTGACCAATTGAAGTGCAGTTAAAACATCTCTTAAATCTTAAAGTAATAATGAAATTCCACCCTTTAAAAGTTAGTTTCATTCTCTTCCTTTCCGTGCCTGTGGTAGTAGGACGTTCTGAGGCAGTGGGAGTCATGGGTGGTGTTCCTCAGGAGTCATCTAGCTTGGTTTTTTTTTTTTGGACTGAGACTTGAAACTTACCAATTCAGAAATCCTCCTGTCTCTGTCTCCACAGTGCTGGGCTTAAAAGGTTGTACCCCCTTTGTGTGTGGCTTCTTATTTTTTTTAATAAACTCGAGCGAGCAAGTCAGCATGCTTGCCTGGCAAGGACTTATTTAGGGTGCTTGGGGGGGGGGGTGGAACCAGGGCCTCACACACTCGTGTAGGCAAGTGCCCTTCTGAGTTTTCTTGTACTTTAAGGATTACTGTCGGTGTTTTATAATCTGTGCCATCTTAACTGTATTACTGTTAGAGTGTTGCCTTCACACTTCGCTTTAAACAGTGTTTCTTTTCTCAGTTCTGGAGACTGAAGCCTAACTCAGGATACCAGCAGAACCGCAGAAACTGATCATCCATCTGGTTTTGCTACTCTCTGATGTTCCTTGGCTTGTAGTCATTCTGTTACTGACCTTATGTCTGCTGTGTGTCTGTTTTCTGTCTCCTAAGGACCTGTGACATTGGAGTTAGAGCCCTCTCACATTAGGGATCATTTTTATGTGAGGAATTCTTAGTTACATCTACAAAGAGCCCTCCTCTTTTAATAAAAAGGTTCATTTTCAGGATGTAGGTACATATAGAGATAGGGGTGGGAACATCCTACCATTTAGTCACCGAAGGAATCGGTAACTACTTTAAAGACAAATAGGCATGTAGGGGGCTTGACTCCAGTTTACACTTGTTTATCAAAGAAGTTGAGAGAACGCACAGATGTGAGAACTGCTTGGTTTGGAGATGGTTGTCTCTTATGTAATGGACATGAAGAACAGCAGCGTGACGTAAGTGCTTGCATCTCTGTGCTGTGTGTACTCGGGACTGGTGAGGTATCAGGAGGAGCAGGCTTAGGTGGGTGGGGCTCTTCTGCGTGGACAGGAATCTGAGTAGGTCATTGATGATAGACCGAGTGATATTGAACGCCACAGGATTTTTGTTCCTTTCTGTGCTCCTGTGGCCTTGATTCCACATAGCTGTACTTACTGAAAGTATTTCTTGATCTGGTTAACTTTGTGAATTTTTGTTAACCATTTTGAAATTAAAGTTTTCTATCTGAAGAAGGGATAGTGAGTGAAAAAGAAACCTTAACCTTAAGGTATTAATGCATAAATAACTAAAATTTGATTTTTACTACTATAAAATTTCATATTCAGAAGTCCAGGGTGCTTGTTGACTCTTATGATTCTAAAATAGATCTTTTTGTTTACAGTCTGAACTCTCATCAAAGCTTGTGTTAACTTTTTTGAGTTCCCCCACACTGAATATTAGATACAAGAAAGGAAAAGACCTTAAGACCAAAGGTTTGGTAGAAATTGAGAATTTCTATTTGGAGAAAAATGAAAACAGTACATGATCAAACTGTGAAAAGAAGAGAACTTGGGCATGTACGAGAACTGTTTGTAGATAAAGATAAAGGCAGGGTGTGAATAGTTCCATCTATTTTCAGAAGGTTTTAAAGTCTGAATTGTCTAAGATTGCTGGAGCTCTTTCATGACCCTTAGGATGTTAATTTTATATACCCATTTTACAGATAAGGAAACAGCGGCTCACGCTCAAGAGTAAATAGATGATAGAATGAAGACTAGAGGTTGGTGTGGGGTGTTGGGCTTAGGCCTCCTCATCTCCACAGTGTGCTGTGAGAGGCACGGTGTGGGAGACCAGAGCATCGGAAACACCTCAGGAAGTAGACAGAGAGAGCATGCGGTGCCAGCACATTACCTCCAGGTTCTGCTCTGCCCAGGCTCTTTTCTTTGAGGTCACTTGTAATTTTCTGTAGATTTCCAGGGAGAATCAGAGAGGCATGCTGGAGGGTCACAGGTTAGCTGACTTGGGGGGAGAGAGAGAGAGAGAGAGAGAGAGAGAGAGAGAGAGAGTGTGAGTGTGAGTGTGTGAGTGTGAGTGTGTGTGTGTGCGGGGGGAGAGGAGAGAGGGGACTGTTTTTATCTAAAGCATTTTCTATTTTGGTAGTGAGATTCTCATTTCTTAACATCTTTCTTGTTCCTTTTCATATAACTTTTAGCTCATTAACCGTCCTCTCTGTACTGCATAACAAAGCTTTGTTTCTAATTTAGTCTCCTGTGTTTAGCTTCTCAAAAGATTAAAAAAAGTTTGAAACTGATTTAATTGTGGGCTTGTTGGTGCGTTGTCAGTGGGAAGGCGAAAAGGAGTTTCATATTTAGACAGTGTAACTGTAGGTTTTGATTGTTAAACTGCCTTGTTGGTATTCCTGCTCTCATACATATGTGCATAATCGTTAAAGAAACTGGCTTCCTCATATCCATAGTTAGCAGCTTGGCTGAATTATGGAGAAGCCTGGCCTCTGCCTGTGTATTTGCTCATTTGGGAATCTTGTGTGGTTTATAAGGACACTAGTGATTTCTTCCCTGGCTTCCCTGTGGAGTTTGCTCCAAATTATGGTGTAATTTCACTACCCTGTCCATACTTGTGAGCTGTTAATTTGTACATTCCGATGCAGTTTGTTTCGTCGCGTGCTTTTGTAATCCAGACGGAATGTAACAAGCTGTGTGCTTTAGAGACCTGGCTTTGCCTTGCCAATTAGGGCGAAGTGGTTACTGAGAAAGAAGATGTTTTAAATAAAGCATGGCGCCTTGAGTGGGATGGACCGTCATTTGGGAATAGTAAGGTATGGATAGTTTTACTTCTGGCTCACAGAGATCTGGGGATAGTCAGTACAGTGGGGAAGGAGGCTCGGGACTCTATCAGTTGAAAGCTTTGCCCTTAGAGCTCTGCCCTTTTCTCTTCATGATCATTTGAGGCATGGGTTGGCAGGATTCTCTAAGTTCCCGAGCATTGAACTGATGACTGCTGCAGTTCCTGAGTTTCACCTGCTGCTGTTAAGGAGCTCGAGGATCTAGGAAACTCTCCGAGCCATTTAGATTTATTTTTTTAGCGTATGACAGTCTCAGAGTAGAGATGCTGTCTCTAGAGATACTTCCATTATGATGATTAGTTTGTCAGGTGCTGCTTGATCTCCAGCTGATAATGGCAAATATTAGGCATGAACGGCTGACGAGTGGACGTTTAGTTTTAAATTTCACCAAATATTTAAAAGCCCAGATAGATGTCTTTGCATAGACCATCATAGGCTAATAATTTACCAGTTCACCCTTAAGAAGGACCATATTTTAGTATTTGCATATACTCTAAAAACAGAATTATTTTTAGATATTATCAAATAAACTCTAGAAATCAGTATTGGTTCAGTTAAATGGTAATGTTCTTTTTAACAATTTTTGCTTAGGAATTATTTTGAAAAAAAAATTAGATTGTATCAGCTGCCTTGAAATAATGCCAAGAGGAAAATTAGATGAGTAAAGAGCTGGTGAGGAGCTTATGCAACATTTTTGTAGAAAGCTCATAGGAGTGTATTAAAGAAAGGTTCTAGAAAAATGAGCTGCAGTCAGCTAGACGTAGTTACTCTCATTTCTAGCTGAGGTCTTCGGAAGTCTTGCACAACCTGCTGATGTTTTGAAGAGTCATGGTAGCAGGATATCAGGTGCTGCGTACTCCTTTCAGAGTGCCAGTGCCAGTGTAGATAAATGGTCACACTGCCTTCCTGAGAGAATGTTCAGGAAGCCTTCAGTCGGCTCTCCTTTCATTAACAATGTATTCGGCCACTGCTAAATTGTTTAATAGCCCAGGAGAGCTGATTCTGTTTGAAAATATTGACATCTGTAGAAGTTGCTGATTTGTCAGCTTTATGTGACGTGACGGTGGTGTGCTTTGACTCTGGCCTACGACACAGCCAGCCATCAACTGTCCATGAGTCGTGGTCAGGGATTCTTGGAGCACTGGTCCCAAGTTACCCTGGCAGCTGAAGACTTGTTTTTCCTGCCTGCCCTGGCCATCCTCTTAGTGGGGTGCCTCGTACCATTTGTTTTCAGGGAGTCTAGAGGTGTGAACCCCTCAATCTTAGATGAGATGGTGGTCACATCCTGATTGAAAGGAATAATAGAGCCTTTAGGTGTAAAACACCAATGCTCATCCCAGGTGTTTTCTGAGTACGAGGTTGAAAATGAGCTGAGGATTACCTCATTTGAGCTGGAAAAAAGGCTATTTCTTCTTCTTTGTGGATTAGAGCCATCATTTAAAAAAAAAACAATCTATATATCTATATCTAGATATCTCCTTGTTGTGCTAATAATCGTAAGACACTAGAAATCTTTAGATTCTGTCAGGTTAGAAACTTCTTTGGGGCTGAAGGACAGGGGTGTTGGGGGAGCAGAGGCAGAGGTGGAGGCAGAAAAGAGGCAGAGGGAGGTATCTTTGAGTTCAGGATCAGCCTGGCCTAACGAGTCCCAGGCCAACAAAGGTTACATAGCGAGCCTCTATGCTGGCCAGTTTTATGTCAGTTAGACACAAGCTAGAGTCACTTTGGAAGAGGGAACCTCAATTAAGAAAATGTCCCTGCAAAATTGGCTGTGGGCAAGCCTTGCTTATCTTTAAGTCACTTAGTATCTGCAACTTTGCACGTTAAGGCTGCGCAGTACCAGTGAGTTATTTGCCCCCAGTCCCCTCATACTCTTTGTGTTATTACACAGATGTGTTGTTTGTGCTTTTATATTTAAAATGCCTTCTTGGCACCATCAGCCTGTGCACCAGAATTAGAACTGTACAGGGTAAAATAAGCATGATCTCTGGGCACAGTGGGGTGACAAAGGCAACCAGGAAAGTGACAGCAGGCACACCTTCCTATCAACTGGATAGAGGATCGACTAGAGTAGAGCAGAAAGAAATGCAGTAGAGACCAGTATGGGTTTCACATACTTTTATTCGTTTGTTTACAGAATTTCTCTATGTAGCTCTGAATGTCCTGCAGACCAGTCTAACCTTGAACTCGGATATCCTCCTGCCCTGTGAGTGCTTGGATTAGAGGCATGCACCTCCACTGGCTACCCACTTTTAATTTCTAAGAAGGTAAATAGAACAAACTTTTACCTGAGCCATCAAAGAGAAATAGGAGACCCAAATAAAAGCATATATGAGTATTCAGCTTATACCAGAGAACACAGTGGATCATGGGAACCCCTATGAGTAGTTGTACTTTAGGAAGTTGGAAACCTGGAAGAAAAGGGTAGATTCCTGGACATGTAACCTACCAGAACTGTATCAGTAAACTCCAACAAAGCAATAATGAGCAACAGGACTTAATTAGTAATGAACATTATCCTATCCAAGAGCACCCGGTATTAGATGAATTCCTACTTGATTCTACCAAACTTAGACTATTTCTCAACTGTGCCAGAGAACTTAGCAGCGCTGGTCCAGCGAACAGTTTCTTTGAGTGGCGTTGCTCTTGATGCTGGACTAGACAATCCAGAGCGCAGTGAAGCTGCAGACCGAGATCCTTGGTGGACACGTATGCAGAACACTAGCAAACGGAACCTGACGTGCATTGAAGGTGTTTGCTTCATAACCAAAAGGTGGTTAGTCTCAGGCATGGAGGCGATGGCTCAGAAGAGCAAGTGACGGCCGTGACACCTCGCATCACTGCAGCCTTCCCGAGGGCACACAGAAAGGGCAGTTGGGGAGCTAGCATCCTTCATGATCAGTCCTCAGTGATTAGGTATGGAGATGCTTCGCATTCCCGGAAAGCTTCTCATGTCTTATTC
The DNA here is from genome assembly GCF_011064425.1 of Rattus rattus. Classification (NCBI taxonomy): domain Eukaryota; kingdom Metazoa; phylum Chordata; class Mammalia; order Rodentia; family Muridae; genus Rattus; species Rattus rattus. The sequence continues at coordinate 3,794,827 of NC_046171.1, read as the reverse complement.
TGGGATGCAATAAAATTGTTAGACAATTTTGGTTTTGTTTGTTTGTTTTGAGATGTGTTAGGCAGCCCTGAGCTACTGTAATTTTATAGCCTCTAAGGTTTCAACTCTGTGTTGTGAGAACCATCAGACCCCTTCTGGGGCCCTTGTGAGCACTTGACATTCATTGCTCTCTCTCATTCTTTCAAGGAATTTCAGTCTCTTTCCTAACACATGCCCTGTCAGTGCCTGGCTGAGAGCAAAAGTGAGCCCACACTGGTCTCCTGTATTCTGTCATCTCCAGGACTCTGGTCTGTAAACTCAGTGTGCTTCCACTCTCTGGGGCTCTGCCCTTTAAACTCTTGAGTTTGCTGGTGGTCCCCGCCCCCTACAATTCATCCACCATACCAGTGTCCTGCCTCGTTGGGCATCATCCTTTGTGTCTGGTGCGTAATGTCTTGAAAGTGGCTTCTTGGAGGCTGCAGAGATCACTCAGTGGAAAGCTAGGTAGCGTGCATGACTAATGCTGATGGGAAAGGGCAGATCCCACTGGTGTAAGATATATTTGCCTAGCTAAATTGCTCAGTTCTGCTTAAGTGAGATACACTGTCTCTCGAAAAATTAGGACAATGGAGAAAGATATCCAAGGTCTTTGATGACCACCTTAACCCCAAAGTTTCATATATTCTGACAGTTGTCTACTCTGGGAAGATAAATCAGTTCCTCTGTCCATATTGGCTAGAGAGGGAGGGCCTCTTACCTAGATCATGCTTAAACTATTCAGTTCTGAGTCATAGGAAAATCTCAAATAAAATGAATATTGTTTGCATTTTAAGGACTATATTCTGTCTCATGAGTTTGCACTAGCCCTTATGTTAATGATGTATGTGCCATTTGTTCCCATGGATCCAGGCAGAAATTATCATATCATATCATATCATATCATATCATATCATATCATATCATATCTATATTTGGTCTTTTAAGACACTGCACCAGAGTGCATAGGTGGCTCAGTGGTGGATCATGAGAAAAGCATTCTGGGTGTATCAGTGGAATAGTTATTTTGGTTCCAAGTGCCAAAATAGTAACCCAGTAGCTCTTTTAATCCACTGGGGATCTTAAGTGGAGAGTTGAGTGAGGCCATTGCTTTGATAAACTCCAAGAGGACAGTATAGATCACTGGGTGAGAGGGTAGGTCTGAGCCCTTGCATGGCTCTCCCATTTGTCTCTGGGCAAGTTATCAGTTAGATTTAGATAATATAATACTATAAAATTCTAAATCACAGTGGAATCGGCTGGGGAGCAAGGGTGATCTAAATTACCCTGGAATAAGATTCCTTGGGTTTTTGTTGGAATTCATATGTAGAGAGAAAGAAGTAAATGTGATTAGGGCTGTTAGCTTCTAGAAAGAAAAAGAAAATTTGTGGATTGTGATGGGGAGCAGGTTTGGATTTAATAGGTGTTGATGAGTTTGGTTTTGGGCTCAGTTATGAAGGGGCTGCATGTGTTTTCTGGGACTGTTAAAAGATCTGAAATCTGTTTCAAATGTTGTCATGTTAAACAACTGAGATTCTTGGCACACAGCTAGTGTTCATTAAACCTTTGAATGACCAAATAGATTGATAGAACTGAAGTTTGTACACACGCTAGTAGTACTCAAACCTTAAAAAGTATGTTAAAACATACTGCTGGAGGGTAGAAGACGATCTCAGTTGTTACGAGTACTGGCAGCTCTTTCAGAGGACCAGATTTTCATTCCCAGCTTACAACCACCTGTAACTCTGGTCCTGGGCCATCTCACACGCTCTGGCTTCCATGGATACCAGGTGTGCATGTGATGCACAGACCTGCATGCAGGCAAAGTACCCGTATACTTTATGTACCTAACACACAGTCACATTGCTGGGCCTCTGCTCCCCAGAGCTTCCAGTTTTGTTCCTGCTGGGGTGGGCCAGACTCACTTTGCTTTGCTGACAATTTCCCAGGTGATGTGGTAGTGTGGGGACCATAGTTTGATGACCATTAAGACGGAAATACGGAAAGTGTAGAAGTGTTCAGATCTTTTAGAAGAGAAGAAGAGATGGATGAAACCACAGAGTTTAGTGACCATCATTTGCTAGGTAACAGCGACAGACTTGAAAATCTTCAGGCTTGGAAGATTATTATACCAAGTGAAATAGGTTAGAATGAACGAGTAATAATTGCCAACTTCAGTAATTGTGAACTTTGAAACCAGGGTGTATTCTGAGGAGGGCAAGCTTCTGAACATTGATGAAAGCCTGAGTTTAAGAAACTCGATAGTTTCATGAATTTTGTGGAGACATTTGCCCTCTGGTCATGAGCTCTTTAGGGTGGTGGTGTTGTTAAGCATGACAGGTTAGAAAGCAACTTTTAAACAGCAAAGGATGGAGCTGGAAAATGCCAGGGTAATGGACAGCTGCTCCATGAAGATGGTAAATCTGCTAGGAGTAGGATGACAGCGCCCGCCCGCCCGCCCACCCACCCGCGCGCTCAGGTCCTCACATTCGGCCTCGGTGCTCTGCACAGTTCTCACTGAGTTTCAGTTCTCTTTACTGTGTTCTCTTTATGTGACCTTGGAAAAATGACTTGGGTTTCTCTCTTTGCCCCAGTGAAGGGTGTGGTAAAGAACTGGTGAGCTAGAGCCTGATCGTGACTGTAAGGTGTGAAAGCAGCTTACTCTAGTAAGTTCACTCTGGGAGTTGTGTTGTCTGTGTGCAGGTTTAACCAGCACGATCTGCAGTGCAGCACAGCGCAGCGCAGTCCTCCTTATGCTCTGTGACGCTCACGGGCACCCACGGACGTGTCTCGTCTTCTCTGGCAGTGCTCACAGAGCGATGGCTTCCCGAGAATGCACTCAGTACCGGTTCATTAAGTGTGAGTGTAGCACTGGAAGTGCATAGACGTTACCAAGCTCAAGAGTCTTGTTCTGTTCTAGTTATGTATGCTGTTAAAAAATGAATTTTACCTTACAGATTAGGGCGTTAAATAGTTTCTGTTGGCTGGAGTTTTCTCTGTGTTTCACCATTCTAATCAAGTCAGCTTGAGCAATATGGATGGATATTATGGGTAAAAACATGGTTTCCTAGAATGTCAAATATGTAATTATAAAATAAATTTAGTAAATGTGAATACCCATGGACTACTAAATCAGAGATCCAGTGTTTGTAATCTTTGCTTCATAAATTAAAAAAATCCTTGAACGCTGTCTACTGCTGTGTCAGGCTTGTGTTCATGTTTTGAAAGGTTTTTGTTTTTCCAGTAAATTGGGACAACTTTAATCTTCCAGATCCAGAATTAAATGAGACTAAACCTCCAATTTGAACTTAAGTGATTTTCTTCTTGAGAACACTTAAACTTGAGCTTCAAGCTTTAGAATGAGTATCATGAGAAATTCTCAAGTTGGTCAAAGTTAATTTTCTGAAATGTCTGCTGTGCTTTCACTAAGCAGTGTGGGAGAGGTAATCTCAGTCTGTACTCATGGAGCCTGGAAGCCTAGGAAGGAGAGCAGCTGCTCTTTGCCAAACCATGTGCTTGGCTTTGGGAACCTGGGGGAGATGTGTCTCGCTTCCCAAAAAGTTTGAGAGTTAATTGAGATCTGTGTTAAATAAAGGCCGTAGATGCTCTCTGAACTGTCACTCGAGGGCACTGGTCAGCTCAGTGACTCAGTGCACAGTCAGCACAGTCACGGACTGTGTGTGGGGAGCCTCGAACACCAGGACACTAGGTCTCCAAGTGAGGAGGTTGAGTGTGTGCGGAAGGTGCACATCCACACACACCCGCTGCCCTGTGGCAGATGGTGTCAGGGAGTGCGGCCAGTCATGGTTCTCTGAGCTCGGCAGCTTCCTTCCTGCGCCCAGTGGCTTGTTTTCCCCTCTGCATTCTGGGATGTGCAGGCTCTGCTCATCTACGCCTGAGACCGTCGTGGTTGCAGTGCTCAGATTATAGAACAGCCTGCCACAGTCACTGCTTGGTGTCCTAGGCGTAGACACTTAGAGGGCTTTGCTGATAGTCATCTGCCCTGCGAGCCTCCGTCCAGCTCCCGGTTTGACTTTAGAACTGGAGGACCTGGTGGCTTTCTAGGGTTCCAGCAGTTCCAAAGCTTTAGGGTTGATAATGTGCTCTGCATGGGGCAGGCCCTCCTGCTTCCGATGTTTTCTGTCCTTGATTTTTCCCTTTTTGGGTGTGAAATCGAGCAGCCTTGTCCCATTGATTTTGGTGTCAGGTCCTGTGAACCGTGTGCAGCAAGGTGAGCAGGGATGCAGGACGCGGGGTTGAGATCCAACAGCTCCAGGCAGATCGTCCAGACCTTGAGGACTCTTCCTTCTAGGAGGCTGTGACTCACAGGTACCTTGCCCATAACCTGTGTGGCACTCGGTGAGCGGCGTTTCTGGCGTACAGGTAGAGACGGAGGGAAGTTTAAAGAGCTAGATAGGTAGGGCTGGGTTGGGGTCTTTGGCTCCATGTAGGTGGATGCGCAGAGGCTCTGTTGACGTCTCCCTGTGAGATACTCTGCATTAGGAGACGTTTGCTCTGTGACTCAGCCTGCCTCAGACTCCCCCATTCTCACAGGAATCTGGCAAACCTAGGTTGGAAACCGGATATAAACTAAGTTCTCAGGCAAACCGCTCAATCTCTCTGAGCTTCATTTGCTTGGAGAGTATTGTGATTCAATCTCTGTTAAGAATTAGTTATTGTAGGACACCCCTAGCATAACAGCTAGCTTGTGCTTGGTGTTTTTAAACTAAAAGACACAGTGTCTCTAACGACGTTGCTTAATTTCTCCATGCCTAAACACCCGAGCTCCACATGGAACATTTGTAGAATTTCAGCTGTCAACCACAGCTGGGTCCCTAGAACCTTCCTGCTGTTTGTGCTTCTGTATACGGATTCATTTGTGTTCTGCAACGGCATTGGCAGGCCAGGCTGTCCTTTCTCCACAGCCCTGCGAGACTGCTTCCCTCAGCTCACAAGGCAGCTGCACACAGTACAACCCTCACACAGAATACACTTGCCCCTGACAATGCAAGGTATCTGGGCTTCTGGGAGGAAGACGTTGTTACTTCTAACTGAGCAATTATGGGAGAAGAAACACACCTTAAGGAAACATCGAAGATGTTCTTCTATAAGAAGGATTCTAAAAGGCATCAGGTATCCCTCATACATTGTCAAGAAGTGGTCCAGAAATGCCGGAACTTCCAAAAACTATTATGAGAATAGCTGTGTTTCTCTTCAACTATAGACTACTGTTTATGTACTTTTGGGTTCAGTTCCTGCTTCCTGTGACATAGCTCCCTTTGCCACTCCCACACCTGTTAGCAGTCTGATGGGACCCTGCTGGTTGTCTCATTAGGTGCAGTGTCTTGTTTTTGTTTTATTTGTAGCGACTGAAGCTTCTTTCCAGCTGCACACAAGGGCCACATAAAGCTGGGCTACAGCACAGAAGCTTGCCAAACCAGTCTTTCTCTTTTGTTGGTCATTCAGCATCTTTATTTGTCCCTATAAACCTCAGAAGTAATTGATGATTTTTCTGTTAATGAAACACACTGCCCAATGTCCGATGCACATTAAGTATGATGTTAGAATAGCAGATGTGGGTGTTCAGCATGTTGGGACCCTTGCAAGTCTATGAGACTGTGAGAATGTATAGGAGTTAGGAGAGAGTATGTCTAGGAACAGCTCTCGAGAGGGGTTGGAGCTGCAGTTCTAAGTGAGGGAGTGTTGTTAGCACAGAAACAATGAGCAGTGGTTTGGCCAGGTGATGCACTTCGTTTGCAGCATGCGTGTGACATCAGGGCAGGGCTGTCTGTTGAATGAAAGTACTTGATGGAAGAGACAGGTGAGTGTGATGCTTGCCTTTGGTGACTGTCATCTGGGAGTAGAGCAGCTTTGCTGGTAGCCAGACACGGACAAGGGCCATGGCAAGTAAAATGTAACTTTAGGGAAGTCCCCACTTAACTGAGAATGAACTTGGTAATTCATGTAGTTTAGTCAGAGTTGAATCCATTAATAAAGGAATAGTTCATTTTGTTGGAAATGCTGTTGTCACTAGTGTCACGGGCGTTTTCCTGTCCTGGGCTTACATAGCAATAGGTCTTTCGTTCCCCATACGTTTTGTGGTTTAACTGCTTTTATTTAGTTCTGATAAGGTGTTTTAGCAAAACTCTAGTTTCCTTCTCTATCAGTCTTTAAATGTTCTAACATGAACAGAACAACTTTAAATGCCACATTTTAAATAACCCAAAGTAAAGAATATTCCGCAAGATTAAAGTAACAGACACCTAGTAGTTCAGAGGTGTTTGAAGCTTTTTCACATTGATGGTTCATAAAACTCTGGATTCATACAAGTGTTAGGAAAATGCCTGCAGGATGAGTTATTCTCAACTTCACTCTGGAGTAGCCCCTACAAAATGACCTATGGCAATAGTTTGTATCTGCACCATTCACTATGGCGTCACCCTGGCTCACTTTTCTGTCTCTGTGATACAACAGTGATCAAAGGGATTTAGGGGGAAAGGGGTTTTGGGTTACACTTCCAGATGCTGGGGGAGTGGCTCCTGGTAGGAGCTCAGGCAGGGGCAAAGGCAGGACCATGCTGCTTACTGTAGGCTTGCTTTCTGGTCTCGAGTTCTGCTGCCTTTCTTATACTCCCAGCACCACCTGCCTCCCACGACAACCATCACAAAGGTCCTTAGGCCAATCGGAAAATGGGGTTTCCTACACTGAAGCATTTTCTTCCCGGGGACCTCTAGTTGTGTCAAGTAGGCAAAACTAACCAGCACAGGTAGCTGTGAGGCATACACACTGACTTCAAAGTGACTAGTATGCCCGAGGAACCGGATGCTGTATTTCATCTCATCTCAGTGGTCGTGACTGGCTTCCTGCGGCTGTGGCCTCTGAAAGGCTGTAGTGCTCTGAAGCTTTGTGCTGGATGCCTGACTCTATCCAGGGTGCTAGTTGGAGTCTGATTGTGCAGTTGATGAGTGGTGCTTTTTCTGTCTAAGAATGTAACGGTTGTCTTTCACTCTTCACTCAGTTTGTGTCTGAAATGTACAGAGAACATTTACTGTATGCTTAGATGTGCATATAGTGGCCAGTGTTGTAGGTGAGACTTTTTCTTTGTCTCTGGGAGACAGTTCGAGGGACCTGAGAGTTGATAGCCTACTATCTGTGAGAAAGTAATCAGCTTTTGCTGGGTTTAGAATTGGACTTGATGGAGAAATAGCAGCTTTGACCTTTTTTTTTTTTTTTTTTTTTTTTTGCTGCAGTAAACAATTCTTCCTTTGGCTACTTCCTATACCCTATTACTTTTTTTCTGAAAAAAATTTCAGCCCACAAGTATTGTGTGCTTTAAGAAATTCTGTTCTGTGGGTAAGAGCAGAGGTTAGAGCAGTAGCCCTTCGGGCAGGTGACCACTGCAGCCCCTCTAGGACTTCCAGACTTTGTCAGTCACGGAGTCAGCTGAGTCAGCTCATTACAAACGAAGCTTTTAGTCAAGGTGAATAGATGGTTGCCTTCCTAAAACAGGAGGTTTGCCTCCATCTTGAGTGAAGTAAGGTGCATTGATTCAGGAAACTGGCTGGGTAGCCGTCAGATGTGAGCTTTTTCTCACATAGCCATCGACTTAATTGGGAGCTGCTTTACTTTGCCTACCGCACAGTAACTGTGACAACCGGAAGCCTGTTTTGGTCAGGTTGAATACACAGAACAGAATGAGGAGAGCTGGCTCTCAGTCAGGTTAGTTCTGGGAATTCTGGGAGGCTCTTGGTGGTCATGGGAAGCAAAGGCTTATTTGGCCTTAGGTAAGTTCACCTTCCTCCATACAGAACATACTTCAGTCTACCACCGTGTGGTAGTAGGCTTGTAGGGAGAACCTCTTGGTGGAGGGACTCAGCAAAAACCCGTTCATTGAGTATAAAAGTACTCTAGTTTTAGGGTAGAAACTAGAGGATTGTTTGAGGCGCATTTCTTACTCTTAGGTCTGCTTCGACTGCTATGTTGAAGAAAAGGGAGTTTGATTGTTGAAGTCAGAGCAGTGGTTTGGATCGTCTTGTGGGGTCATATTTGAGATACAGTATACGTTGTAAAAGCTTTGTTGAGTTTATTTGACGTGTATTTCCTTTGAGACAGTCAGAGCCCAGGCAGCACCTTATCATCTATGAGTTTTTATTAATCCTTTATCTTTTCTCCTCACCACCACTATCACCCTGGTCCCCAGCAACCACATCTGCGTTCTTCTACAACAGACTGACTGGTATTTTGTCTGTTTCCATAGATTTCCATAAGAAGAACCATGTAGTGTCTCTTGTCTTTCTCTGGCATGTGTCATTCAACAGAATTTTTCTGTCCATACTTTTGTGTATATCAAAACTTAGCTTTTCTTCTGCTAAGTACTTGCTGTCTCTGGATGTGGTTTGAATGTGTCCCCAAAGGTTCATGTTGGTAGTGCCTCCGGAAAAAGGTTCCAGTGGGAGGGTGGTCAGATCACTGTGCTGTGCCGTCTCCTGGGAAGAGGTTGATGGCTGCTTTTGAGGAGTGGATTATTTTCACATGATTATGTTGTTACGACAGCCCCATAATTTGTCTGCACATATTGTCTACTTGTCTTTCTCATTCCTGCTCTGACCACAATGTACCTGGAGTGTTGTGTGTAGCCCCTGAACTTAAAGGCGCCTGAGAGGTGACCGTCTAAATTTAAATTTGCCTTCAGAACTACATTAGGCGTTTGTTACAGCAACAGAGAGTGGCCTACTTTAGCTAGGCCACGGGTGCTCATTGATTGCACATTCCTGGATGGGAGGCAGCAGGAGACACTTGTGAGACTTCGTGTGGACACACACTCCTTATTCTCGAGATTACGTCTCTGTCCAGGAGCAGAACATGTGATCGTGCCGTGAGCACGTGTGAGCCTAACTGTGGGCTTTTCCACAGTGGCTGCACTCTGAAGGCCCGCAGTGTGGGCTTTTCCACAGTGGCTGCCCTCTGAAGGCCTGCAGTGTGGGCTTTTCCACAGTGGCTGCCCTCTGAAGGCCTGCAGTGTGGGCTTTTCCACAGTGGCTGCCCTCTGAAGGCCTGCAGTGTGGGCTTTTCCACAGTGGCTGCACTCTGAAGGCCTGCAGTGTGGGCTTTTCCACAGTGGCTGCCCTCTGAAGGCCTGCAGTGTGGGCTTTTCCACAGTGGCTGCACTCTGAAGGCCTGCAGTGAGGGCTTTTCCACAGTGGCTGCCCTCTGAAGGCCCGCAGTGTGGGCTTTTCCACAGTGGCTGCACTCTGAAGGCCCGCAGTGTGGGCTTTTCCACAGTGGCTGCCCTCTGAAGGCCTGCAGTGCTTTGGGTTCCAGCTTCTGCACAGCACACGCCCTGCCGGTCCGAGTGACTCAGCACTGCAGGAGGATGCACGCGGCTGACTCCTATCCTTTCCTACATTGTTTGCTTTTGGAGTTTTGCATTTACATCATCATAGATTTTTTTTTCTGGAGATTTATTTGATATTACCTTTGGTTTTGTTATTAAAAAAGCTTCTGACCTTATAAAATGAATTGGGAAATACTCTTTTCTCTTTAGCTTTATGCGAGAATTTGTTTAGAGTTCTTTTTCTTTACTGTTTGATAATATTCACTAATAAGGTCATCTCATCCAGTATTTTACTTGTGGAGGGTGGTTTTTAACTTAAAAACTAAGTGCAGTTGCTTTAAGTGGTCAGATTATTTGCTTCTTCTTGAGCTTGTTTTTTTACTGAATTTATCCATTTGGTGTGACTTTTTTATGGCATGAAGTTGTTCATAATATCCCAATTATACTCTTACTTACTCTCTATAAAAATATTATGAAGACACATCTTACTTTTGATGCTGGTAATTTGTATGTGCTCTCCCCCATCAGTCTGTGTGCTCTCCCCCATCAGTCTGTGTGCTCTCCCCCATCAGTCTGTGTGCTCTCCCCCATCAGTCTGGGCACTCTGCCTCATATCAGTGTAGGTTTATCAGCTATTGATTGTCTCCGAGAACCAGCTACGATTCCACTGCTTTGTTCTCGTTGCTGTTTTGTTACCTAGTTCATAGACTTTTCACTTGAGGATTTATATTTTCTTCTTCTGCTTACTCTGGGTGTAATTTGTTCTTCATTTTCTAGTTTCTAAAAGTAGATGCTTGGTGTATTGATTTTTATTTTGCTTTATAATGAACATATTGAATGCTGTATGTTTCCATTTTAGAGCTGTTTTAGTGGTGAGGTAAATTTGAGGCTGCTGTTTTAACCTCTGTCCCTGCTAATGCTCATGTCTGGGTGGGTTAGGTTGGTTGCTACTGATGGCTGCTTGTCTCCCTCCGTGGCCCTCACTTTCCTGCTCTGCGTATCAACCAGCTGTGTTAGTGCAGATGTTTGGTCTTGGGTCCGTCGCAGCTTATATACCTACAGTTCGTTCTTTGTTTATTCTGGGGGACAGGTTAGTCACAGCTGCTTTCTCTTGTCGTGGGTGACGTTTCCCAAACTTCCAAGAACGTCCGAAGCTGTGGGAAGAGCTGATTCCTCATCTACTTGTTCCTCCTCCGTAAACACCCGTGAGAACGTTTACCTACAGGCGGGGACGTGGCTCAGTCCCAGAGAACTGCGTTAGCTTGGACAAGGACCTGAGTTCCTTCCCAGAGGTAGGGTGTGGAGGACAAGGTTTCAAATCTGCCTTTGCTCCAGCGTTGGTAGCACACACAGCACGTTTAGATGCGTTTGTGATAAGTTCACTGTTGGTGTCTTAGGATAGATCGTCTGGTAGTTTGGTCTCCTACACTTGTGTCTAAGGAGTGCACAAGTTTCTTGTTTTTGAGAGGCATCAGTAAGGGAGGCAGGACTTACAGAGAGAAGAGACTAGCTCCCAAGTGTATCAGAGCCAGTTCCTATTAGTGCACCCCACACACATTCGGAGTCGTGTTGGCCTTTTAAACATTGTTGGAGTTTAATTTGTAAAGGAGATAGCAAGAGATTAGCAGTAAGGAAAGTAATAGAATGATTCTAACAGCATTCTGTGGCCAGGGTGTGAGTGGAAAGGTCAGAGGGATTCTGAGTCTTCAGCGCAGATGAACCGAGGTGATCTACCAGACTGTTAGGTGGGGCTGCAAGGCTGTGGGAGCAGTCCACTCTGCAGCCCGAGTCTCAGCTTCTTGTCAAGGACTTTCTGGGTGGTGTTTAGCCAAGGATTAGTTGTCCCTTAGTTCTGAGGCACGGGTTTCTTTAGTTTGAATTTTGAGAACGGACAGCACTGAGAACTGTTGTATGGGATGTTTTGGTTCTTTTTTAAGCCTGTGGTGGTGATCACAGATATTTGCAGTGATCTGCACTCCCAGGATGTATGTCCCTGAGAGCATCTGTGTGTCTGTCCATATATGCTTCTGTTTCTGTCACTCTGTCCTATGAGTTCTGCTTTGTTTTTACCAGACTCTCAGCTTGTTTCTTTAGTTGAGGCCATTTGCTGGGGCAGGGCTAGCCATAAACTTGCAGGGTCCAGTGTATAATGAAAACGAGAACTCTTTGTTTAGAAATTGTTATATATTTTAAGAGAGCCACATTAGAGTGTTACAGGGAACCTGAGCCATACCTGGCCGGCCCACTTGTCTGTGAAGAAGGCCTGGTGCTGCCGCCGCCGCTGCCTCCTCCTCCTCCTCCTCCTCCGCTTGGCTTGGAAGCTGTCTTCACAGAAGTCAGCAAAAGCAGCTGGAGAATTCTGTCACCTATTGGGGCTACTGTTTTCTTTTCGCTAAATGTCCAAAGCCCTGGAAATTGCGTCTTCCTGCCTCAAGCATCTCGTTTGAGTTACTTGGTTGTCTCAGCGGGAGGTTAGGTCCTGTCTGCGTTACTGTGTCTTGTGCAGAAGCAGAGTTTATTTGTAGTCTGCATTTGTAAGGACTCTAGTAGATGTCTTTTCCTACTTAGCCTCTTGGCTTGGAGCCTTGTTTAGATCTCATTGATGGTAGACGTTCCCATGTCATTAGCAGTTTTCCCGTTGTAGTTCCTGGACTAAAGGGCCTTCAAGTGGAAGCGGAGTCCTCGGTAGCCATCAGCTCATTTTCTGAACTGCACACTTGATTTCCAGCAAGGGCCGCTTTCTCCTTGAACTCACTGACGAGCAAGCTGTGGACGGGGAGCACAGTTATTTCCTCTATCTTGTGCAAAACACAATCTTCTTGCAGTGCAATATGGTCGGCATTTGTGCAGTAAAGTATTAATAATGTTTCAGATATGCCCTGTTCTATTAGCAAGAATATACAGTGATTCAAAAATGAATTTGTCAAGCTTTATGGTGCCATGATCTATTGTACAATATTAATCTTGCTGTAGTATTATTAAGTCATTTTTCATCTTCCCTCAAATTAGTGTTGACGTTCTATTACTGGATTTGTTCTTGTCTCCAGATTAAACATAAAGGGGAAAATTCCCTGCTGCAATATTAAAATTAATTGTAAGGTACGCAGTGCCATGCTTACTGAAGTAGAATCTTCCTTGAACATAGAATAGGAATGGTATTTGTACTCTCTTCTAGTGTACACAGTCTCTCTCTCTCTCTCTCTCTCCCTCTCTCCCTCTCTCCCTCTCTCCCTCCCTCCCTCCCATGTTTGCATATATGTAATTGGTACATCCATCTAAGGGAACCACGAGAGCATAGCAAGGGATAGGAATTAAAACACCTGATCTCGTAACTGACAGCAGCATCAGTGGCCCAGGGAGGAACCGAACTCTAGTTGGTACCTGAGCCTGGGGACCGACAGAAGTGCTGGTGGGCAATAGGTTTACAGGAAGAGGGGTGACTTGGGATCTTCAGTTTTGTTTAGAGATGTAACTTTTATTCCAAGAAATTTGGGATGTTTAATAAACAAACAAACAAAAAGGTGGACCTTTCTAAAGGGCAGTGCCATTGGATATGCTGTAGAGTTCAGAGCCTCCTATGTCCTGGGTGAGTGTCTGCCTCTAGCTTCACCCCAGCTGCTGAATATTGCTTGTTTGTTTTTCTCCTTTGGTGCCATTTTACCCGTGTGGGATCCGGCTCGGGTCTCTGCTGTGTCTTTTCCCTGGTGCTTTCGAGCTGCATTCAGGGCATTCGCAAAAATGCTGACGGTCACTATAGGAGGATCAGACCGTTTCTAAAGAGTTTAAATACATGAACAATTAATTACAGTTTACTTTAAAATATTCCAGCAAACTGAAAAATGATTGTTTTAGCTTTTGTAAAATGAACATTTATGTGACAAATGTATATGTATTTTATGTGAGACAACAAAATGTATAGTTTTTGTTGTTGGATGGTGGTGTTTTTGGGAAATATATTTTTGTTTAAAGTTTTTCTTGTAGAAAACTCCATTTGTATAATAAAAAGTTTAGCCATTTGTATATATTTCTGTAAGTGACATAAAGACCACAGCAGCCTTCAAGAGCAAAGGTCGGGTCTAGAGAAGAAAAGTAGATGTGGAATCTTCTGGTGGGTTCACCATCAGAGTACAGTGTATTTTCTAGTTTTTAATGAGTTATTCTTTTATGAGTAATATGTAAGAGTAATGAGCCATGGAAACTTTTAGGAGCTTTTTTAGAATGTAAATGTAGGACGGTTTTATGTTGGGTAAGTTCTCCTGTGTAAGCCCCGTAAGAAGGCGGGAGAGCAGTTCTTTCGGCAGTCTCACCAGAACCCAGGGGTCGCTCGCCATGTTGAGAAGTGCTGTGTGATGGAGTCCTTCCAGACGGGAGCGGTCCTTTCTGTGCCTTCGCCTTGCTGGTCTGATAATTACACACCATCTTCCTCCGTTGATGTTCTCCTGTTTGCCATTATGGACAGACAATGAAAACTCCGTGTTCTTAGGTTCCTTGGACTGAAAGCAGGCAGCAGAGCAGTGTCAGCTGCTCACCCCAGCTGAAAGACGATGCCCGTGGCTGTGGGCGCTGCAGTGCTGGGTCTGCTTCTCACGTCTGACAGCAGGTTTATCAATCCCGTTTTACTCTCACCTTCATCTTCTGAACAACAGAGTCGGTCGAATTGGCATGTGATAATCAAGTAACTGCTAGCGTGACAAAATGTTGGTGTGTTTCAAATATACAGGAGAAACCCAATTGCTGAACTTTATATTTTATACTTTGTGGAAGTTTAAAATGGATCTAGTGTACTGACAGGAGAATTTTAAGGTGTCTTCGTGTTCTATTGCTGTGAAGAGACTACCATGACCAAGGCAACTCTTATAAAAGAAAGTGTTTAATTAATTGGGGCGGGCTTAAGGTTCAGAGGTTTAGTCATTGTCATGGCGGGAAGCTTGGCGGTGGTATGCAGGCAGATGTGGTGCTGGAGAGGTAGCCAGGAGTTGTGGATCAGATAGAACAACACGGGGTTTAGCTTGGGCTTGTGAGACCTCAAAGCCCACTCCCAGCGACACCCTTGGAAGTAGTATCACTCTTTCATGACCAAGCTTTCAAATATATGAGCCTATGAAGGCCACTCACTCAAACCACCATGTAAGATAAAGTACAGTGTTCTTAAAATGATTCCTAACAAAGAAGGAAGATCATTTTTTTAAACAGTTGCACAGAACTGCTGTAGAAGAAACTCAGAAGCAAAGCCGGGTCTAAGGACCTGAGGGTAACAGTCTTTAGGTGTTACCAATGGCAGAAATGTGGATAAGAAGGCTTAGGTAGGCTTGTGTGTTTGCCGTTTTAGCTCCTGCACCAGAGTGTTCAGGAGAGTGAACTAGAATCTGAACGGTCCTTGCTCCTGTGAGTTCCTGTTGGGTTTGATGATGGACTATAGCTATTGTACTTTCTGGCAGTGTTTACCATCTGTGTGACCTCCCACTGTGACTACAGCGTTGCTGCCCCTGGTGCAGCTTCAGTAGCTTTTTGAATCTGGTCCTCCAAGGATCTGTAATGTCCATCAGTGCACATATTTGCCTGAGGCAGTAAATACCCATGACTCACCCCAGAAAAGCCCATCAGTTGCCACCTAAGAAAAAGAATTCAGAGCTCAGGTAATAGTTATTATAGGCACCGGAAAGTTGTTAGTAAGTCACGACCAGTGTCTTCTACGTGTTAGTAATGCTGCCTCTGGAATGTTCGTCACATAGGAGCTGGCTCCGCATGGAGGTGTCTTAGCCTGATTTTAGTTGGTAAAAGTAATTGTCTTACTGAGTAATAGGACACCAGATAGACCAGGGCTCTGCCTCTCAGAGTTTTGGATAGTGTGCTGGTGGGGCCGTTTTGTCCAATCACTTATTCTCTTATCCTCCGTGAAAATTAATTATTAGAGAAATGGAAACATAGCTGAAGAAAGCAGACATTTTGCAGTATTGAGCCGTCTGCTCTTTCCCGAGGAGAGCATTCTCCAGCTGTGTTAGCTTCTCTCCGTGGTTAGTGAAAACAAATGTCCCTCATGTTTATCCTGGTATTAAGAAGCCTAAGCCATAGCTGTGTTGATGAAGAGTGTTCTGTGGAGTTCACTGCATGCACAGGGCACAGGGAACATAAAGATAAGAGGTGTCCGTCTAGGCTACAGTGTTAGCTTGAAAAAAACGTAGACTTCCTGACTATAGGGCAGGCCTTGGCTTTGAGAATCAGTGGACTTGAAGAGAGTGGAATTTGGCTTCCATCAGATTGGACTCACCTAGAGCGTGTCGTGGAGAATTAGTGTGCTGAGAGGAGCCAGTGTCCGAGTCTCAGAACAGTTACACAGCAGCCCTTACTGTTCTTTTTAGTTGGCAACTGTGCCCAAAGATTTATAATCAAATGAGATGTTAGCAGAAGAAAACTCGTGACAGGGTCCAGTGTAGCTCAGGTTGGCCTTGGGCTGGCTAGTAGCTGATGATAGCTGTGAGCTCCTTTTGCTCCCCTGCCTCACCCCGTGCTAGAGAGCAGGGCTGCACTGCCACACTTGCTGTGTGAAGGACTGGGGAGTAAACCCAGGGTGCTGGGATAGGTGAACTAACTGAGCTGTAGCTTATCCTAGCCTCTTCATTTCATAGGGAATTTCAAATACCGTCCTGCTGGACAGCCTTCTGATAATGGTGGGAATATAGGTTATTCTTATGTAGCAACAAGAATGTAAATCTAGAAAATACCAATTGGGGCTGAGTGTGTGGCTCAGTGGGGAGAGCACTTACCTTGCCCTCACACAGCTGCATTACCACATTGGACTGTGTGGTCAATGCTCTCTCCTGTTAACCGTGGAAGCACTCGGATTCTTTCTGTGTCACCGCGTGCAAACTTCCTGCTTTGCTAGGAAGCTGTGTAAGCCTGCTCAGTGTGCATCTCCAGTTTGACCTTCTTGCTTTCTATTCCTGCCCAACTCTGTCCCTGCTGTGGAAACTGTCACATCTTACTCCCTCTCCAGAAACACGCTTACTTTGTCTCTCTGTTTCTGACATTCTGTATTATTTTTCTTCATGTAATTCAGGTTGTTCTTTCTCTCAATAAAGATTTTGTTTATAGGCTTTTAAAAATAAATTAAAATACGCTACCTTCTAAATTTTCTTTCTCAGCTTCTTGTCTCTTTTGAAACCAGCCTTCATTCAGAGGTAAACAAATATTTAATATTAACTATTGATTTGTTTCTATAGATCTGGCAGGGTATTCCTCTTGTTCATTTAGGGTCTGGCCCCTGTTTAGGTGATTCTCTCTCCCTTATCTCCACCCCTCCCACATTTATCGAGTGTCTGCTCTGCATCATTGACTCTTGGGTCCTGCATATTGATCAGAAATAAAAGCTTTCTTTGGGGCTTTGTGCTTGTCTGCATGTCCTTATAAATTATTTTTGCTTGTAACACCCGCATGCTTGGTGCTACCCAGGAGAGGGTGTCTGATGTCACAGGTGGTTGTGAACTACCATACGCTTACTGGGAATTGAACTCAGGTCTTCTTGAAGAGCTTTTAATTACTGATTTCTCTTTCCAGCTCCTGTTTGCGTGTTTTTAAGATGTCTAGTTTTTATTCATTATGTAGCTATGTAGTTGGATGTGTATACCCTGAAATACTGAGATGAGCAGAGAGTGAAAGTGCGAGGTCTGTGTTTTCACGTAGTCTGTATTCCTGTGGGAGGATAGATGACAGCAAAGAAGTCTGCAGTGGTCCTGACGGTGCTGAGAGCTATGGAGAGAGTAGCTCAGTTACAGGAGAAGTGCGCCAGGGAAGGGGTGTGAACTTGGAGTTTTTCTGTTCCATATAAGAGGGCACTGCGTGTCTTAATGCAGGCTCTTCCAGCTAAACTGCCACATGATATGTGGCTTGGACAAGAGCCGCGTTTCTCACTGTACAGAAAGCTAAGTAATCCAAGATAAGGCGATGGGCACTTAGGTTCTTGGCTTTCAGGTGCCATCCTGCTGTATATTCCTCAGATACCTTTCTGTAAGGTGCCACCCTCATGATCTAATTACTCTCCACAGGGAACAAAGGGGTTCCTTCATTACCACACACACCCTAGAGAAAGTCAGTAATTTTGTTAATTTCCAAAATCCATTCCCATTCATATTTCCACCAAATGTCTTTTACCTCAGTTAAAACTTGATTTTAAATTTAAACTCCAGAGATCCAGTACTTGCTTATGTGTATGTATTTAATCTTTAGTATTTCATCAAGATTCTTTTGTTTCAGTTTTCTGGATTATTTTTGAGGAAGTTTTGGTTAATTTTCTATAAGTTCAGCATTCTGGTTCATTTAACTTCCACCCCGAACTTCCCTTCCCTTCTAAATGCTTGGCCGTATAAACACACACTGTCACTTGAGTGTCTGCGTGTAAGGGCACCATAGGTGTGCAGTGCCTCAGGGATCAGGAGGAGTTGTTGAGTCACCTGGAACTGGAGTTATAGGCGGGTGTCAGCTGGGTGCCGGGATGTGAATGTGGGATCTCTGCACGGGTAGTAAACGCTCTTAACTCTGAGTTATCTCTGCTGCTCTTCCAAATTCCTAAAACACCAGTAGCAATAAGGTATTGGCATGAGCTTGGATGTGTAAGGATTGTTTCAAAAAAGATTTAAACCATTTTCACACTAGAAAAATTAAAAGTTTTAGGAAATAACGACTAGTTTAACTATATCCTTATCACATAAATGAGTTCTTTTGAGCTGTGATATTTTTATTTTTGCAGATGTCACCAGTAAAGGTAACTTCATTATTACCTTCCATCGAAATAGGATAGTCATGTCCTTGAGTCAGAACGACAGTTTGGTTTCTTGACTTTTTATTTGTACTCCCTAGGGTTCGGTTACCAAGTTCATAGTGTGTATAGGTGTGTGTTCATGTGTTCATTCTTTTAGAAAAAAGTTACATGGTCTCTGTAGTGTCGTGATACCAAGGAGTTACATCGGGGGTGTTTTGATCCCAGATTGGAATTTTAAGTTATGTGGAAGGTGAGAGTCCCGCTTCGTGTTTGGGGTCTGTCCTGTGGTGAGCAAGGACTTTACTCTTTTCCTTCAGGAGCTTCTCCTCAGACCATGTCAGTAGACCACCTTGTGTTTGTGTGTGAGTGAAAATATTTATGAGCAGGCGGACGCAGTTAAGTATCCACTCCTGTGATGGAGAGGGCTGCTTATTCCAACCTCAGACATTACTTTTCCCCCAGAAATTGCCTGTCACTAACCTCCAGCATCAGAATGACTAATTATGAGTTAGAGAGTTAACATTCTTCACTGTTTGGACGTTGTGTACTTGGCAGGTGGAGGGTGTATTATTTTAAAAACTTCTTCAGGGTGTCTATATTTATCACATACAATGCAGATGCCTTTATAATAGTAAATATGTGATTTGTAACTCTAACCTTACAGTTTTCATCAATAAAGCACAGCCGCTTAGTTACAAATCAGAATGGATTAAGCAGTTTGTTGCACCCTGTGGCTCCCTAGAGTAATTTCAACAGTGAAGATCTACCAGGAGCCTCTAGTGCCCGAGTTCTGCAGCCTCAGCTCTGCGTCTCGGCAGCATTCATCTTCAGTAGCCAAATATGAAGCAGGGCTCACTAATTTCTGATGGCCAGCAGATGATCGTATCTCAGCAGAGAAGGACGGGGTGGCCTGAGATCTGGGATGTGATCTGCAGTTGATGCCCTGGTTCCTTCTGATTGTTTTGGTCAGTGGTGATGGAATCAGTGGAGAGCCACTGGGAGATGACAGCCTCGCAATGATGGAGCTGCTGTGTGAGGCAGTTAGTTCTGTGAGTGCAGCATGCAGCTGTTGACTCCAGTCAGCCCCCTCTCTCTGTCTCTGTCTCTGTCATTTATTGTATGTGAATGGCTGCTTTGCCTGCATGTATGTCACCTTGCCTGGTGAGTGTGAAAGTCACAGAGTGTCAAATCCTCTGGGACTAGAGTTGTTGTAAGCTACTGTGTTGGTGCTGAGGGCCAAACTCTTAAATCACAGAGCCATCTCGCAGCCGCTCTTCTCAGATTTTACCAACAGTTCCCACCCCTTGAGGTGACCTGAGTGGAAATGGTAACCTCTGCCATTTGCTGCAGAAGCTTGTTTGTGTGTGTCTCCTCTGACTGTCAGGGACTGTCTTCAGTAAGTCTTCAGCCTGCTCTGCCCTTAGCAGCCTGTGCTTTTGGTTTTTTATTATTATGTATAGTTGATTTTCCTTTTCTTTTCTCCTCCCCTGCTACTCCTCTCCCCAGTTTTTCTTTCTTTTGAGGAAAAAGAAAGAGCTCTGTTGACTAAACTTGTCTCCAGTTCCTCGGCTTAAGCGAGTCTCCTGTTCAGTCTCCAAAGTAGCTGGCTGTGTAAGTGATGTGGACTTTTTTTTTTTTCTTTTTTTCGGAGCTGGGGACCAAACCCAGGGCCTTGCGCTTGCTAGGCAAGTGCTCTACCACTGAGCTAAATCCCCAACCCCGCGATTTGGACTTCTTATGCACACCATATTGGGTTTGTATTATTGAAAGGTCCTAGAAGAAAAGTAAGACTTATTTTTTTGCAAGGATTTCATTGGAGGTGGTCAATGATAATTCTTAGTCACATTTTTCTATGCTGTAACCAGGATGGGAATTAAATGATGAAAGAATTGAGTTGATAGATATTTGTTGAATGTACAGTATGTCCTGGGCCTGGTGCTAGGGAACTTAAGGAGGAATAAAGCAAGGCTTCTTTGTATAAAATTTGATTATAAAAGCTTACAGTAAGTAAAATGTAAAGTAATTGGCAATAAAATGAGAAACAAAGGTGTTTGAAATGTCCAAAAGAGTAAACCACTATCAAATTATCCTAATTTATATGTAGCAGCACTCACAGAAAATATAAATTTCTTCTTTTAAGAATGTATTCACTTTACAAGCCAGTTTCAGCTGCTCCACTCCTCCCAGTACCACCTCTCGAAAGTCCCCCCCCATCCTCCCTTCCCCTTGTTTTTACAGAAGGGGAAGTCCATAACCCCTTCCTCCTATCAAGTTTCGATGGGACTAGGCACATCTTCTCCCATGGAGGCTAAACAAGGCTTTTGTTTAGAAGCATGGGACCCACAGGCAGGTGGGTAACAGGCTCAAGGGCAGCCCCTGCTCCCTCCGGTTGTTTGGGGGACCTGCATGAAGACCAGCAGCCTAGGTCCAGCCTGTGCTTGCTCTTTGGTGGTGAGTCAGTCTCTGGGACCCTGGGGGTCCAGGTGAGTTGACTCTGTTGGTCTTCCTGTGGAGTCTCTGTCACTACTTCAAGGGATGCCATCTTCATGGTACTTTCTTTGAGCTGTCACCGGGTGAACACATGCAGTGTTGATTGCCATTGAACAATGTGCTTGTGCTTAATTCTTCCTTGCTGGAAGTGTTGTCGTCTTCATGGAAGAGCTACCAGCATGCGAAGAGATTATGCCTCTCAGCCACGGAGTGAACTCAGCTACTCGACTCACAACCTCTAATCCCATCATGCCGGCTTCTATATTTTTTCTTTTTGATTTGTGGTTTGTCAGACTAAAGGATGCCCCTCCCCTTTTATTAAAAACTTAAAGGAAATTTTGATTTTATTCTGTTTCTGTATATACCAGTTCTTGTAGAATATAAATGTGATTGTGAACCTGAGGTCTGGTTTATCAGAGACTTGGCATGTGTCGTTTTGTTTTAAAGTTACTTGGAAGTGTTCCACATCGAGTCATGGCCTTGTTCAGCTGCACCGGCTTCCAGCATGGGTGTTGTCAGATGTTTATTATACACGATGTCAAGTGAGTGTTTTCTGCAGTTGTTTGTTTGGAGATGTGGCCTAGGCTGACCTTGGACCCAGGACGCCATTCCCCTACCTTGAGAGGATGGTGCTGTGGCCTGAGGCTCCGTATTCAGCTGTTGAGTTACCTTTGTAGGGCACGTTCCTGGGTAGGTCCCGTTTACTCTAGGACTTCTCTGTGAGTGTGTCTCCAGCCTCTGACTTGTCGTGGGAATGTGGTGCCTTTATTACAAGAGACAGGTCAGGAGGAGGGAGTGGGCAGGAAACGCGTCCGTCATGTGGTCCTTTGCAGTAAGAAATGGTAAAGAGCTGAAGTTGTGTAGTTTTCTGTTGGGAATGAGAAAAGGAGGGATTGTTGCTCTTTTTTTTTTTTTTTGGTTCTTTTTTCAGAGCTGGGGACCGAACCCAGGGCCTTGCGCTTCCCTAGGCAAGTGCTCTACCACTGAGCTAAATCCCCAACCCCGGGATTGTTGCTCTTAACTAGAAGTGTGTGGCATCCATCATCGTCTTTGGCACGGTGTCAGGGTTTTGTTTTAGGGAGATAGCTGACATGGAGTCTGTCCCTCATAAGGGAAGTGGAGGTGGAAGAAAGAACGCATCGTCCTGAGAGAGCTCAGGAGCCTGCTGACTCTGGTGAGGAGTGATGGGGGCTTAGCATTCATACCACCAAAGCCAGGCCTTTAGTCAGCTTAGCTGCTCAGTGAGGGTGCACAGGCAGCTCTTATCCCTACAGCAGCCCCAGGGCGGGGCGGGGTGCCTGCTTGGCCTGTCAGATGCATTCGTAGGTGCCTTGTGTTTCTGGTAAACTTAACGGAAGTGCTTTATTTCATTGAGGGACAGCATAACATTTTCATTTGTTCTTTTCATCTTGATGCAGTACCCGTCACATAGTAGGCTCTTTGAAAATGCTTAGTAATTGTATTCAATTAATAGGTATTGAAATTAGCAGTTGGCAGATGTGCCTTGGAAATTGTACTAACCACAGGTTTCTTGAACTGACACACCACATGGATGGGGAGAGGCTTCCATGGCGGTCAGGTATGGGTAACAGAGTTGGAAGACTGTTGGGGAAGAAGAGGTTATACTGACTGCCTCATCGAAACACCTTTTGAAAACTAGGATCTTTACTAAATATCCACATCTGAATTTTAGATTAAATTTACTGTGATCTCCTAGGTACTAGAAACCCCAAATGCCCATTAAAATGTGGGGAAATAATACAAACTACAGGATATCCATACAGTTATCAAGACGCAGATACATAAAGGTGAATCTAAAATGCAGAATTGCAAGTGAAAGAGGCTGATATGGAAAGGCTGTATTTGTGTTCTTTCATTGATATAAAATGGAAAACCAAGCCTTAGTGCAGAGTTTAGTGACTTCCGAATCAAGGGAGAAGGGCTGAATTCACACAGCACAGCAGTTTCTAGGTTGGTGACGTTGTTACCTGTGACATTAATTGGTGGGAACACGACATTTGTTAATAAGCCAGCCATGTACTATAAAGAGTGAGCCTTCATGTCCATGAATTTAAAGCACAAGTCGTTTAGAAGTTGTGATATCCCAGGATATAATGCAGCCTGTGACAAGTGAGGCTGACTGTGGGCGACCACCTTACTGAGAAGGGCGGGGAGGCAAAGGAGAAAGAGCAGTAATTCTAGGAGCACTAAAAGCACAGAAGTGCACAGAAGCACTGACTGGGCTGTAATTGGTAACATTGTTTTCCATGGAGACAGCATCTGATTTTGCAGTACATGTACCCTGGACTGAGAAATTCAAGTGAGTGGAGAAGGATGGGAAAGCTATTGTCCTTTTGTTGCTGTGGGAGTTTATAGGTGAATAAGGGGAGGAGGCCGGTGTGGTCTTTGTAGTAAGACACTAGAAAGGTCGCATCAGTCATATGCATTTATCATAGTTTATATGGATGCAGATGGCTGTACGGGGTGTTTATAGCTGGGAATAATATCCTCATGCTGCAGACGGATATCCTCAGCATCACACAGTAAAGAATGAATAAAGCAAAAGTAACTCCTCATCATCTCCCTCCCTCCCTCCCTCCCTCCCTCCTCTCTCACTGAAAAGGGTGCTCATGACCCACACTGGACTAGGACACTGGGGTGAAAAGGTTTTAGAAATGGAATGGGGTTGGCTTTGTATAAACCTGCGTTTTACCTGTGAGGAAAATTCAAAGACTTAAATTCCCTTGCTTAAAAGTTTTACAAGGTGGAGGAAGTTTATGGAATATTGGCTCTCGGCAGGTTAGCCGCCTTTGATATGAAAGAAAGAAAAGGCAGCATTTCTCAGAGATTATCTTGTACAGACGTTTTCTTGTTTCGCTAGCCGAGAAGATGAGAGTGAAACCTAGATCTTGCTTTGAAATACTGTTCTCCAGTAAGAGGTCTTTGTGTAGGACCCAGGCGGAAATATGCAAAGTGAAATGGAAGGGTATCACATTGCCAACAATGCTTTTTAAAGACTCTGCGATGGTCGCATCACTGAAGTGCTTTTAGTCATCTAAACCATCATAGTCTGAGCAACAAAAGAATCAAGTTTGTTGTTTAAAGTGTGCAGCATACTCACAACTCTACAGATAAATATAATAATTAAGTAGAAGATAGAGAAACATTTGCCTTGTAGAACTATAATTTATGTAGATATTCTGCCTTTAAGTAGAGAAAGGCTCTGATTGTGGCCTGTGTATGGTGACACCCTTCTAAAGTGGGGGTAGGGGAAGAGGTGGGGAAGTAAATTAAAATGGAATGCACTTTGATTTTCCCTCCTAGTCGGCTGCACCTATTAAATACATTCCGATTTGGAAGAAAACCAACCCAAGGTGGTGGACTAAATACTTTTATGTCTCTAAAGGCTGTCAGTCCCAGCAGGAGGCGGGGTGATATAATGTGCTGTGCAGGGCAAGGAGGAATCAAACAAAATTGGAGTGAAGCATGGACGTAGTTAACATTTTATCAGCACTGGTTCATCAAGTATAACATGTGCCGTACATAGCAGGGGGTGGAATCCTAGGTGGTGCCGTTCTCTGACTTAGTCTGATGTTTCTGCAAACCTACAACTAGTTTTTAAAGTAAACTTATTTCTTTTAATTTTTAACATTTCTTTTAAGAGTGTCACACTGCTATTAATTACTCATGTTTATCTGCAGGTGACAGTTTGAGGGGTTTTAATGAAAGCAGGTTAGCACATGTGCTGGTTTGAATGAGAACGGCTTCTGTAGGCTCATGTGTTTGAATGCTGGGTTTGAGGTTGGTAGAACTGTGTGGGAAGGGTTGGAGGTATGGCCCTGTTGAAGAAGGTGTGCCACTGAGGGTGGGCTTCGAGGTTTCTAATTTTGAAATTAAGAAACAGAAATGATTTTCTCTGCTCTTAACACAGGCTTCTAAAGGAATGAGAAAGTTCACAGGTGCGCACTGTGGACCTTGTGCTTACTTTCTGGTGTGTGTGTGTGTGTGTGTGTGTGTGTGTGTGTGTGTGTGTGTGTGTGTGTGTGTGTGTGCGTGCGCGCGCGCGCGCGCACGCATCAGTAGAAGCAGAAAACATAAGCATCTTCTTCTCTCGTGCAGTGGGCAAGACTCAGTTTGCTGTGTCCACTTGAAAGGATCTTGGAGCACCCGGAGAGCTGCACTGCTTTTACGCCCTTTGCAAAGTAGTCTGCAAGTGTCCAGGGGAAATCAAAGCCCTAGAATGAAAAGTGTTTGAGTTCATTTTTATTCACTCTGAAGTTTATTGCTCATCTTCACCTCAAAGGATAGTACCGACTTCCAAGTCAGGAAACGTCCATCTCGGAGAGACAGAGTTCAGCACTGGTGTGAGAACCTGCAGTGAATGCGTGTGCATCTCAGAGGGAGAGATTGTTCCAGGTCACATGCACTGCACCTCGGTGTTCCTATGTCCCTAACATCTTCTGTGTTCTACGTGTATTGTAGATCAGAACACTGTAAAATATGTTAGGATTTTATCCTTTAGCAAGCTAATGGCTAGTGGTTCAGACCTTTAGATTTTAGTAAATCCAATCACGTTTTGTTCTGTAAAACCAAGGGGTTATTATTAGTTCTTTATCAGACATTAATTCACTCTGTGGTCACATGTACAATCCCTAAATTTGCACAATGCTGATAGTGTTGCGAGGTCTGGCTTGCTGGACACTCGTGCACACGGATCTGTATCTCCATGGCTGCAGCCAGCCATTATGGAAGGTCACTTAATGAAAGTGACATCAGCTTCAAAACTAAGCAGCTTATGAAAGAGTTCTTGTCATGCCTTTTAGGCTTTAACGCTGCTGAGCGGTGAGAGCAGAGGTAATAGCAGCGTGCTGTCTTCCTTTTGGCCTTTCTCAGTGGTATTTGTTTTAACTTTCTCAGTTTTTGAAATGTTGAAAACCACAAACTCCCTGGACGTTTTAGGGCTTACGAGAAGTTTTGAATATTTAGGGTCAGTTTTGTTTGAAGTCACTCTAATTCTGTTAGAGTCTGTTATTTATTTTTCTGTGTTTGAAATTATTGGCATAATAAGGTAAAAGTAAGAACATGTCAGAGAGGAGAGTTGCTGATGTGTGCACATGGCAGTAGTTATGTCTGACTGGCTGGATGATAACGTCTCTGAACGTGATTATCTGATACAGTACTCTGCAGCGTGCACAGCGCAGGGACACAGTGGCAGGCCAGTGCCATGCGGCTTCCCCCACTTCTGTAGGAAAGCCCGCAGGCTCTGAGCTCAGACACAGGGCACTGCTTTATCTGTCAAGAGTGTTCTTCTAGCAGATGGGCATGTGCTTTAGTGGGACAGCACCACCAGCTGCGGACATCTTAGAAGGCTCCTCAGACGCCTTGTGCAGTTAATAAAGACTGGAGTTCTGGGATACTCAGAAATGTGAATTTTCCCTTAAGATACATGCTATGTAATTACAAACATAACATAGGCGTAGTTTAACAATAAACACTTGCCGTGCTCTGTGAAAACATTGTAGGTATCAAGGTGACATCTACAAAAGCTATGGCTGTGTTTTAAATTATAGTATGTGTTTATAATTAAAGCAAGCTATACATTCTTTTGAGTACAAGTGGAATTAATGATCACCGAGCGGGTGTTTATCATCTTTCTTTTTTCTTTTTTAACTAGGTAAAGAATTGTATTAACCTTTCCAAACTTTATGCCCAGGCTTCTTCAGCTTTATTTGCTGCAAAGAATGAATTAGGCATACGAGAAAACTGAAAAGAGCTGCAGGGTCCAGGGGGCTTGATTTTTATCAGATCCATAATAAAAAACTTTTAAAGAGCAGCCATGATATAAAACAGCAGCTCCTGTAACTTCTGCAAGGGTCGCCGCCTTCAGTGCAGTTTGCCTCGTTCTTAGAAGCCTCATGAAAATTCTCCACCAGATCTGGAACTTGATCGTCGTCATCCTGTCCAGTAGCAAGTGGTGCTTTCCATCCACAGATTGTTCGGGCAGAGCTTCAGCGGTCTCCTCAGACCAGTCAGACTGGCTGCAGCACGCTGTCTGCAGCACGCTGGCTGAGGCTGCTGGGAAGCATTTCTGTCAGCCTCTTTGTCTCAGCGAGGCCTGTAATGGGGAAGGTGTTTGCTGCCAGAGACGCCTGAACTTTAGCGTTGTTAAAATGGACCACTGTTCCTTGGTTTGCAAACATGTTCATATCTTCAATACCAGAGATGTTGTTTACCCCTGGCTTCTTTAAGGAGAGCTGCAGTTTTTTTATCGTCTGCTGTGGCTGTTCTGTGAACCACCCTCTCTTTTTATGAGCAGTTCCTTTCCCACTTGTGCCTGCAGTTTGTTGAGTTTTTCCTGGTTCATGATTGTTTCTTTCATCTTGTTGGAGTGGAAATGGGGCTGCGTGGGGGACCAAGGTTCACGCTCAGGGGGTCTTGGGCAGACCAGCTGAGGTAAGGTGCTCACACACGGGGACACAAGATGGTAGCTAGAGGGAGGCCAGAAGTAATGCCAAAGCTTTATCTTTTTTTTTTTTTTTTTTCCTTTTCTTTTTTTCGGAGCTGGGGACCGAATCCAGGGCCTTGCGCTTGCTAGGCAAGTGCTCTACCACTGAGCTAAATCCCCAACCCCAGTCTTTATCTTCTTAAAGCAGAATCTTAGCACCCTTTTCCATGTCTCTCAGCTCTAGTAATTCCTGTTGCTTAAGTGAAAGCATCCTCTTCTCATCAATATTTTTGTAGTTTCTGTCAGACTGGAGGATGGCAAACGTCATCAGCCTCTCAGGCTTGGCTCTCTGCCCCCACCCTCATCCCTCTCCCACACCTCAGTCTCCCAACTGGTGGTCTCTCTGGGTGTGCCCACACAGGCCTCGGTCTCCTGGTCGGTGGGTTTGTGCCTGTCTCTCAGGTTTGTAGGTTTTGTAGAAGCCTCAGTAGAATTTTGAGGTCTTGTGTTTTATACATGGGATAACAGGAATGTTGAGTTTAGAGGATGGAGAAGAAGCCATTGCATAGCTTCAAGCGTGTATCCTAATTCTTGGGTGTATTCAGTCTTTTAGGTCTTGAAATCAGTTGCAGAAATCTTAGGTGTTTGAAAGTTGGTTTCTCATAACACAGGGTCTCTTCATTCTTGGTGGATATGATCTAAGACACTCACTGTATTTCCCTGCTCATGATAAACTTTACTTTGTCAGTTAGGCATAGGAAGAGATTAACAGGAGTAAGATGGGGCAACTAGGACAGTGCTCTGAGAAGCCTGCAGCAGGGAACGCTCTTACCACCCTTAGCTTCTAGACGTGTACCGGGCCCAACAGTCACTCTGATAAGCAGGTAGCTGTGAAATGTCTGATCGGTAAGTGATACTTAGATCCATTCCTCAGTGTACGTGGAGATTGGTACCAGCACCCAATGTGTACCCAGGTCAGGGTGTGTTCAAGTCTATTTACAATGGCATGGTGTTTGCCTACGGTTTACACTCACACTCACACCCGAGTCCGTCCTTACAGTGCCATTGCCGTATAGTGGTATGGAGCCAGGTACTGCACTGTGCTAAGGAAAGGACGGAGAGAGCGTGCGTACCCTGCAGACACTGCATTTAAACAGAGTGCGCTGCCCTCAGGAGCCATAGAGGGTGTGGAACTCCCGCAGCTGGGTTTTCAAGGTAGTTGGAGGCACTCCATGTAGGCGCTGAGACAGAGGTTCTCTGAAAGGGCAGTTTGTGTTCTTTCCTACTGAGCCAACGTTCCAGCCCCCGACATGGCAGCTTACAAAAGTATTTCCATCCATTGGTTGGATTTCTGAGTGGATTGGCATGGAGGCAGAAAAAGCACACACTGCACGCTTCATGATGGCAGGAGGGGGCGCGTCGTGCTGCTCAGAGTCTGTTCTGTAAATGACTGGGTCACTGGGACCTCTCATGGGAGGTGAGAGGGAGGACGGGGTCTCAGCGCTGGGGAAACTGCCATGGAGATGAAGTGTTCTTCCTTTGAGGGTTTTCCTTCCCCACGTCCTCTCTGATGGCAGCTCTGTTGGCAGTGCAGAAGCTTGGTCTTTGGTCAGAGTTGGGGTGAGGAAGTGGGACAAAGCACAGGGACAAGTGTTCATTCAGGTGGAACCAAAGAGGACGGTAGCAGCTACCGTTGTGCTCATGCGTCCTTCTTACCCTAGACTCCCAACAACTGGAGTGTTGGAATTATTAAATATAAGTTAACAACGGCCACATTTGCATTTTACCCTAAAACATGCTGCTACAGAATGGGAAGGCCATGAAAAGTGAATCCAGAGATCATTCACAACCTCCGTGTTTAATCATTTACAGATAAAATGTTTGCTTCCTCGTTAAGCCTACTGAGCGGCCGATGGTGGTCTTGTAGAGATAAGAGGAGAGTGGCATTTCTTTTGAGGATCTTCTTAAGAAGTTATCCACGGCTTACTTAAAGCCTGAAAATACAGATGTAAACTCTTCCAACTCTAAGCTGGTGGTTTTCTTGTCATCACAAATCTGCGTAGTGTGTGTGGGCAGTGAACTGCTGGCCCTGTAACACACGGTGGGCAGCTTCCGGGGAGACAGTCAGTCCCTGAAGGCACCGCGGCTCCGAACCTGGAACACAAGCTGAGGAGTGAGTCTGCGCCGCACATGTGCGCAGAACTCTAGTGCCTTTCAAAGCCCAGGAGTTCCATGTGACATGGTTTCAGTTTGAGTGTTGTTATGGATGTACAGTGTATACAGTCTGTATACACCACACACACACACACACACACGTGCGCGCACACACACGCACGCAGTACTATATCTACTTTCACTATCTAGGCCATCTAAGCATGTTTTGAAAAGTCTCAAAGATTGGCTCTAATCTGTCCAAGTATGGTGGGCATTGACAGATGGTTTCTAGAGGTAATTCTTTGCAGTCAAATCTTAGTTTCGTTATAGTGGCATCTGTAAAGACAGCTGTTGGTATTCTCTATTGATTGACAATAATAACTAACAGTTGCCTGCCAAAAATACACGGTATGAGCACCTGACTTTTCAGGTCAGATCCTGTTCTACAGGAGGAACAGCTCCTAAGCAGGTCCACAGGGCTCCATCTTTCACTCTGTTTTCAGATCTCAGCCAAGCCATTTAAGTATGTGAGAGAGAGAGTTTATTTATGGAATGATGTGTCTGAACCATCGGGTTCCTGTGTGAAATAAAAAAAATTGTATAAGAATTTTTTGACCATTATAGATGATCATAGCACTTACTGTGATTTGGGAGAAGAACTTGAATGGAAGTTACCTATAGAAACAGTTACCGCACTTGAGATTTAATTAAGGAAACTGAGCAGAGTCTCGTAAAGCTAGAGATTGCATGATCAGTGCTGCAGCTCACGGCTCCTGATCCCTGCTTGTACCATATTGTTCCATCCAAACCATAGTGGTTCTCTTTTCACCTTTGCACTGAGAATTACTCACGCGCTTCTTGCTGGGCTTCTCTTAACATAGAAGGAACGGGATCTGGGCATGATGGTGCACACCTTTAATCTCAGCACTACAGAACAGTTCTAGGAGAGCCACGACTTGATAGAGAGATCCTGTTGGAAGAAAGAAACAGGAGGAGAAGGAAAATAAAGGATTAAAAAGCTAGTCTTGCACGCTTACAAGATAATGGATGCTTTAGATACAAAGCATTTAAAGCGAGTGTTTAGTAGTACGCTCTAGAGTTTATTTATTACTTGATTATTATTTAGACAGGATCTAATTTTGTGCCTGGGCTGCATACACCTTATAGAGATCTGCCTGCCTCTGCTTTCTGATTGCTGGCACACTCAATACTTTAACAGGCTAAACATGGGCTTGGTTAAATCTGCTCTTCTGTGGCACCTCTGCTCACACACCGTCAGTTGCACTGATAGGTTTTTAAGAAATTCTTCTAAAATTTTTATAGTTACTGCATTCTTAATAGGTAATTAAGTGTGATGTGTCAAAATTTTATAATATTATAATGGCCAGGTTTTTTTGAGATTTGATCAGCTTTCAAGAACACTAAAAAGTAGGATTCAAATAGCTCTTGAGCACATATGAGGGGATTAGATTGTTTGGATGTTGTGATAATCCCAGACTGAATGTACAGCTCAGAGGGCATGTACACATGTACTAGGCAGTTTGTTAAACCTGAAAGTTTGGTTCTTTGAAATCCTTTAGAAATGCTTATGTAATCAGTTGTCCTCGATTCAGAGTAAGTCTTCTAGGGAATGCTCTGTGTGAACTTAAAGGATGGCTGGCCAGCAGCTGTCCTGAATAGTGTATCCCGAGATGTCGATTTCTGTAGGGACAGCTTCAGTGCCAGTCCTCAGGCCCCAGAGAAAGTGATCATCTTCTATATACACACAACACATATGCAACATACATATATACACGGAGGAAAGTGAGTTCAGATAATGCCTAATAACAGAAGATGTAAGTTAACTGACCAGCTGCCGTGTCTGTTCTGATGTAATAGAATGTGGGATGGTGAGAAATGTCACACCAATTTTAGTTCACACTAAATAATTTTAATTGTATATTTATATATACACACAGAACATGTGAAATTTGCCTTATTAAAAAGCTGTCCTTTCTAAATAAAATATAAACTTGGCTGTCTTCTGGACTCTGCTGTTCTGAGTGCTGTTGTCCTCAGGGAGGGTCATTCATGCACTTGGCTGAAACAGTTTCTCAGTGCTGTGAACCATGTACGCTGCTGAACTACACAGCACAGCACCCAGAATGCAAAGTACTGGTTCCTGCTGAGGTTGTGACTGATGGTCTGTGCTCTGTCGAGAGAGAAGGGAGGAAGAAAGGTGATCCTTGATCTAAGGTCAGAGTGTGAGGCTGTAGCAGCATAGACAGTGTGTCTCCTTGTTTACACATTGTAGCAAGCTGTAGCCTGTGTGTCTCCTTGTTTACACATTGCAGCAAGCTGTATCCTGTGTGTCTCCTTGTTTACACATTGTAGCAAGCTGTAGCCTGTGTGTCTCCTTGTTTACACATTGCAGCAAGCTGTAGCCTGTGTGTCTCCTTGTTTACACATTGTAGCAAGCTGTAGCCTGTGTGTCTCCTTGTTTACACATTGCAGCAAGCTGTAGCCTGTGTGTCTCCTTGTTTACACATTGTAGCAAGCTGTAGCCTGTGTGTCTCATTGTTGTACACATTGTAGCAAGCTGTAGCCTGTGTGTTTCATTGTTGTACACATTGCACTGGCATAACTCCCGGGAGATTAAGCCACACCTGAGGAGTGGCAGTTTTTAAGGACTACAGTGATTTTCATGGATTTTGTAGATAGACCAGTGCTAGTAAGAGTCCTACATTCTCATTTGTCAGAGAAGGCAGAGGGATGAAGCAATTTGAATTCAGGGCCTCCCCGGCTTTTGCATAGCAATAAATGGTTAAAGACTTTTAAGAGAGGTGGGAAAGACCAGCAAAGATTTTTCAGTTGAACTTCAGAAGGATAACCTCCAGTAGAGACTTAAAAGTACAATATGACAGACACAGCATGTGTAGTGGTGTCGCTAACTCTATGGAAAGATGACGGTGTCCATACTCTTTCCATCTAACTTTACCTATTGCTATAACATCATCTAGTCCTTGGCTCAGGATTTAGGAATCGTCAGTGAAACGGTCATCATCAAGTTCAACAGGAATTTTACAATTTAACAATTTTAAAGTGTGAGCCTTGTTAGCTTTAAGTTAATTCTGGCTAATGGTAAGATTATATATTTAAAATTAGTGCTAGGCTCAATAGCTAGAGGGACAGGTAGAAAACATGACCCAGAAAACAATTTCTGCCCATTTCAATGGAGAGTTTTTCTTCAAAGAGGTAAGTGGTGTCCATCTTTTTTTTTTTTTTGAGATCGTAGAATAGGTGTCTTGAGTTCTAGAAAAACATTTTGGGCCTTGCTACTAAACCTTTGGGTCAGGTAGTAGCTGCAGTAGGGTCAGGTGGACTGTGGGAAATGGAGAACCATAGGTGCCTCTCCAGTCTAGCTAATTCAGAATCTGCTGGCCTGACACACTGCACAGAATTCTTGTCTCTTTCAGGTTTGAAGTAGAGAGGGTTAGGGACCTTTTGGAAAGCAGTGTCTTCAGTTACATGTAATTAAAAAAATCCTGAAACTGGGATTACTGGAGGAAACTGAGTGTTTAAAATGGCATTTACACTAGCGTAAGGATACAGTGTGAGGGAGGTGTGAGGCCTACAGTACTGAGAATACGATTGATGAACTGTTGTTTACCGTCACAAACTGGTGAATCCCTAAGGCTTGGAAAAAGTATATTTTTTGTACTTGGTTTTATATTTAAGAAAACCCAGGTAAAATTTCAAATATAGGAACATTTCTTAAAGCAGGAAAATTGGTCACATCTGGGGTGTGTGTGTGTCCAAAATGATTAAGTTAGTTTTTGAGAGGGTTCTGCGCATGAGCCCTCAGCTGTGAGCTGAGAGCTGTCTTCCTCATTTCGCTCTTCTCAGTCTCCCTTGGCCGTCTGTTCCCTCACTCCCCAGCCCACATCGTTTACCACTAACTAAGCGCCTCGGGGTCCCAGTCCTAAACTGGAGTGAACTTCGGCAGCACTTTTAAGTGCTCAGTTTTAAAACTCAATTTTAAGGCCGTGTGAAGGGCCCATGTCGTTGTTAGGTATGTAATACATGGTTTGTAAAACCACAATGGGATTCGTACTAATAGGAATTTAAATATATAGTCCTTCGTGGAAGTGTGTTCCAGGATTCAGAGGTTTTGGTCTCTTGGTAACTAATTAAGAAGCCCAGTGATTCTTGCCTACAGGCATCATGTTCACAGACCAGATTTGTATCCGAACTGCCTTATGGTAGGACCTGAGGGAAGGGAGTCTTCATTGTGTGCTTTCTTGTGTGTGACTTGAATTTTGAACCCTATAAATTATAATTCTAATGAATAGCTAGCAGATAATTAAAGAAAAAAATCCTAACTTCTTTCACTCTGAGTGTGGTCTCTGTTGCCAGGCGCCGTAGTATGGAAGGGGAGAAGAATGCTAGCTTTAGGTGGCATTCTAACAAGGGGACAAATGCTCTTGGCCCCATTTCCCACTGACATCTGATTTTTCCCCTCTCTCAGCAGCAAATCACATCCAGACACTGCTGCATATCAGGTTACAGAAGCCAGTGTGTACCTCCCACCCTCCACCCACAGTTAAAGATCTGAAAATGCTTATAGCAGGAGAGACAAATGCTCTTCTGAATTCCTCTCATGCATCTGTTAAACTGCAAGATCTTGCCAAACTCCATTCTGAACTCTTGCTGGATCCTGCCACAGTCCTGCATGTGTTACCAACATCCACATTCTGTTTTGGAAATGAGTGTGGTTAGTTTCTGTTGTGGCTTTCTCAGAAAACTCCGGGGCCAGATTAGGTCTCTTACAGTAGGTGTTCGGTGCTAAGACTTGTCTTGCTGCCGTCCGCTGGGTAACATTGTGGGAGAGCAGATGTTATGACTAGTAGTTGGCTACCTGTAAAGTGCAGTATGGAGTCAGGAGAGTGGGACCTTTCCTGAGACTCAAAGTTTGTGTTTTATTACTTCTTCCATATTCCTGTGGAGATGAGGCCTGTTGTAAGGGCAGTGCGGGGGAATGGGTAAGCCATCTCTGTCAGATGCCTAGGACATGGATGAGGCTCCTCTGAGTGCCAGCCAAGCCTGTGTGCAGGCCTCCGCTAGCTTCTGCCTGTAGCTGTTGGTTCTTATACCTGTGTTGGGCTACAGTGGGACTGTAGGAATGAAAACTGTAAAGCATTCTAACTTTTCTGTTTCAGGCTGTTAATTAATTTAGGCAGACATCTGTCTGAGGACTTGTATTCACGACATAAAGGCCAGTTGCCGAGTGCTTAACTGAAGGTCACATGTTACAGCAGAGGCTCCAACCAGCCCTGCTTTACATACCTCACAGCTTACGATTACGATCTTAGAAACCTGAAGACAATGCGCACCTAGACGGTACTGCTGTCCTCAGATAAAATCTGCAACCCAACAGCAAAGTTACCTTTTGCTCCTGGAGTTGGGAGTGAGAGCACTGGTGTCTTGTCTGAAAGGAGGTTTGGCTGTTTTATAGTTACTTGGGGGATAGACTGATACAGCATTATCTGTGTGCTCTCTGTATATGCGCACATCACATAGAGGAATCACAAGGATTGATAGGTTACTAGTGACTTGAAGAGATCATTACACTCTGAAATTGTAAGTGCTCTATGTAGCCTGTAATGTCACATGACACCAGGACCCTGCTCTTTTTTTATGTGGCTTTTACCTCATAACCCTGGACATGTCAGTTCTGTATGCAAACACGTCCTTCATTAAAGGAGAGTTGCCAACATTGCTGTCTGAGTATCTTAGTAGTGTATGACTATGTCATCATCATTTGAACGGTGCTTTCATAGATCAAGAAGCTGATAGACTGTGACACTTTAGTGCAAAGTTGAAAAATAGAACTGAAGAAAACCAGCTAGTCAGAGAGTGACTAGGGAAAACAGTGTTAACAGTCATGAGGGCACCCCACCTTCCCCACCTCCCCACCCCACCCCTCACTCTCCTCACCCTGTTTTTAAAGCATTTGTAAGACCTTACTTTCTGAAGTTGGCCCTGCCAGCTGTGAGTCAGTGTGTGGTGTTTGCTCTGATCCCTGTATCCTGGTGCTCGTTCTGACCCCCAACACTTTATTCCTCACACTAACCATATTTCTATTTCTGTGCCTTCATTTTACCTCAAGTTTCTTGTTCCATTATTCAACTCTTAAACAACCCTAATAAATTAGGTTGATGTTTTACTAAGAGTTTTGTTGAGGGATAATCCACATTCCTTAAAATTAATTAATTTGTGATATCCATCACCATCACCAGCAGCTTAGTTCAGAAGATTTCCACTCCCACCTGGGTAGCCATGGATGACGTACACTGTGTTGTTCCAGGGAGTCAGTGAGCAGCCCAAGCCTCATGTCTGCACAAGATAGCAGTGACTGGAAGGAGTAACTAATGGCGGAAGTGTGCGCGCCATGGGAAAGATAGAGGAATGTGTGACCAGAGCCTGGGAGAGTGGCTGGAGTCTCCGCTTGTGATCAGAACTCACTGTGGGGGGAACTTGAACTTGTTTCCGAGGTTTGGTTGCTAGTCCATGCACTACTGGTTCCTGTGAGGACACAGAAAATAAAGTTTGTTTCACACTGAATATAGTAAGCAAGAGAGACCGGGTGCGTCCCGTGTGAACGGTGAGCTGGGTCTGCGTGTTTATCTCCTGCTGTGTGAGCGAGCACAGCCCTTCCCTGTGGCCTTGCTGCAAGGGGAGAAAGTATCTTGATTGCTGAGCCTCTCCCCTGACTTACACTTTTAAGGCATTTGGTTTTTAACAGATGTAGAGTTTTGGTTAGGGCATTTTTGTTACGAGTACCCGTAGGAGCCAGGCGTGGTGGTCCTTGCCTTAATTTCAGCACGTTGGAGACAGAGGCAGGTGGATCTCTGTGAGTTCAGGGTCAGCCTGGTCTAGATAGGGAAAGACCTTGTCTAAAAAAAAAAAAAAAAAGAAGAAGAAAGAAAAAAAAGAAAGAAAGAAGGAAAGAATGAAACAAGCAAAAAAAGAAAAACAGATAAAGAACCAGAAGAAATTTTTTGCTTTTCTCCAGTTTTGTTTTATGAATTAAAAATTCTCTGAACTTTATTTTCTTTTCACAGTCAGGAACACACTCTTTTGTATCAATAGTCTTACTCATGTCTATAAATATGTTATTAAAATGTGAGTAGATACTTGTGAAGAGACGCTGTGACCAAAGCAACTGTTAATAGAGGAAAAGATTTAATTGGGGCTGTCTTAGAGTTTCAGAGGTTTATTCCATTACTGTCATGGCAGACACGTGGCAGTGTGCAGGCAGACATGGTGCTGGAGGGGGAGCTGAGAGTGTCCATCTTGCTCTGCAGGCAGCAGCAGGGGACAGTGTGCCACACTGGCTGCAGCTTGAACTAGGAGACCCCAAAGCCGTCTCCTCAGTGCCACACCTCCTAATAGTGCCGCTCCCTAGGGACACGCATTCACACACGGAGTCTGTGGGGCCGTTCCCCTTCAGAACACCACAATACTGTAAATACTGGTTTGGGGTTGTGGATAGGACCTTCATTGTCACTCTTGTTCGAAAGTGAATTTTGACCAATTTTTCAGTTAAAAATACATAATGCATATCCAAGTCATTCTGATTTTTCGGTGAAAATATAACATGAGATTTTTTTTAAAAAATATTTATTTATTTATTTTTCATGTATGAGTACACTGTAGCTGTCTTCAGACACACCAGAAGAGGGCATCAGATCCCATTACAGATGGTTGTGAGCCACCATGTGGTTGCTGGGATTTTGAACTCAGGACCTCTGGAAGAGCAGTCTGTGCTCTTAACCACTGAGCCATCTCTCCAGCCCATAACATGAGATTTTTAAAATGTGGGAGACAAGATTGTGAAGTTTGGCATTTGTGTATAGCACCTTGAGGTCCACCCTGTAGTAGTCAGCATTCAGGGTCCTTAGCTTATATCTGCATTGCATTTGGGCAGAGGGAGTGTTGTTGGGCAGTGGAACTCATGGTGCTGTTGCCGCTTACCGCGCACGCGGTCCCATGCCTGTGGGGGAAAGTGTGTCTTTTCCGGACGTGGATGGAAGAGTTTGGCAGAATACTAGAGCAGTCAAGTGTAATACTCGGATGTGCTTTACTGCCCTGAAGAAACCTCTTATTTTATTTTAATAGTAGTTTTTAATCTTTATATAATGAATTTTAGGATCTAAAAATCTTAACTTGAAAGTTAATTAAAGCCCCTTGAACAAAGTAAGGGGGTGTGATGGATGCAGGAGACTTGGCCACCCTCTAGTGGCCGTGGGACCATACTCCACTCCAACCGTCACTTGGGAGGGATGTGACATTACATCTGTGAGGTAACTCACCTTACCTCAGTCTTGGTCACCGAAGCTCTTCTCCTCTAATGAATACTTCAATGTCACCTTCCTGTGGACCCTCACGTAAGTGCGTCTCAAACCCTTTAAAAGCAGCTGATGCTTTTGCTGTAGAGTTGCCCACCCTGCCTCTGTTGTTTCTCTATAGAAAGCACCCATAGCACTTGATCGAGGCTGTGTGTTAGGAGCTCTGCCACCTCACGGGGCTCTGGTGAACCAGCTGGGCTGTGTTACTGCTTCGTCTCTTTGACCTGTTCATATGTTAACATGGACGGTTTGTCGGTAGAAGAGCTTGATAGTTTTAAATTACATTGCTTAGTTGGCAAGTACCATACATTATTTAATCTTCTTATCAATACAGTGACCAGACCAAGACTGACGAACTTAACTTCATTTGATGTCTGTAAGAATGAAGAACTCCATCCTAATCCATTTAATATTACCCCAGTACTCTTGATGCCCCGTTAACTGCCTGATCATTTCTTTTTTAA
Organism: Rattus rattus; assembly: GCF_011064425.1. Taxonomy (NCBI): domain Eukaryota; kingdom Metazoa; phylum Chordata; class Mammalia; order Rodentia; family Muridae; genus Rattus; species Rattus rattus. The sequence continues at coordinate 3,756,780 of NC_046171.1, read as the reverse complement.
AAGAATCAGGGAAATGTGAATTGAAACAAAACTTAGATAATGTCACTGTTATATCGACAGACGTTAAAAGGTCTGGTAAGACCAGAACTGAGTGCACTCTGCTGCTGATGTGGGGGCGAGAATCTATGACTCCTTTCATGAGCAGTGTGACAGTGATTGGTAAGGGAACATTGGTTTTGTTTAGCCTAGTGTTTCTAACTGCACACCTCACAGATGCTCACACAGGACCAGTGTAGCATGGCGGCAGGACTTGCATTAATGAAAAAGTCGGGAGCAAGTTGTCTAGCACACGTTGAATACTTTGTTTTCCCCATTACTTGAACACCACGGAGCTTGTCCAAATGGACTCCATTTCAGAAACGTGGCTGCAAAGTTTCTGAGTGATGTGTAGATAGTGTGTCGTAGTTTAGAAACATGTAATATCATGCTATTTGTGGCTGCTTATTAGAATTAGGTACACGCAGACATTACAATGCTGGTTCTGACACAGGTTTTCAGAATAGTAGTTACCTCTGACAGGAGGGGACCAGGACTGGAGGAGAGCACAGACAGGCTGTTAGGTCGACCTGCTGGCTGGCCTCTTTGGAAACTCAGAAGCAAATAGAGCGAGGCGCTGAGGGGGACACGGCTGGATGGTAGGCGCAGATGCAGTGCTGTCTGCTATACGTCTTAGGACGTCTGATGGCGTGACGGGGGCTGTGTGTTGGGAGGGCGATGTGCAGGACAGGGAGTGGTTCTGGGAAGCCTAAGGCTTTGCACTCAAATCCTGACTGTGCACTTCCCAGCTACTGGCTTTGAGCATTAGTGAGCTTATCCTTGAAATAGTAATTATAGCAACCTAGGGATGTGTCAAGAGACAGAAGGGAACAGGCACGCAGGAAGTTGTGAGTACTCAAGATACCAGAGCAGTACATGTGCGCACCTTTACCTTGTGAGTTGGGGCCACAGAGGACCGAAGAAGGCATCAGATCTTCAGTGGGCTGATTGAACAGCTGTCTCCAGGGTAACCTGGAACTAAGGGGCTGGGTGAGTGCTGGGTGCACTGGTGGGTCAGGGCGTAGAGGGGATTTTTCTACACATGGGAGGAAGAACCAGATCAGGCAGGTCTTCACACGGTGTTTGGCATTCAGCTAGAAACACCACCTTCCACAGTGACATCAGCTGGTATTTGAAGCTAGTTATTAGCGTGTCCAGTGAGCCATGAGTTCCTGGGTAGCTCTGTGTTTTAAAAATGAAGTCTGCAAGCTTGATTTGCTTAGTTCCATTTCACTACTGCTCACATATTTAATGACGATTTAGTTGAGATTGTCTTTTCGTTTTGTGAGTATTAAACTGAAAACACATCTTTAGGATTTCTATATTTGATGTTTGAGTGATTGGTTGGAGAGGCCTCCTGTTTGTGTTCTGCTGAAGAGAGATATCCCTGCTCATTTAAAACAAATAAAGAAATCCAGTCCTTTTCTAGGTGAACATTTCTTTCTTTCTCTTCCAGGGTTTATAACCTTTTTATGGTTTACCTTCCAGCCAAAGATTGGACCTGTTTGTTTTCAATAAATATTTATTAGCCATATTTTTTCAAATTATAGAAAATAATTTCCAAGTCGGCATTTTTGGATTTTTTTTTTTTTCCCCTCGAGACAGGGTTTCTGTGCGGCCCTGGCTGTCCTAGAACTCACTCTGTAGACCAGGTTGATTTTGAACTCAAGGTCCGCCTACCTCTGCAGGCACCGCCACTGCCTGGCACATTTGTGGATCTTTTGAAAATTATCCCCCAAATACTTAATCCTGTTTTCCCCTTAAAGTGTGTTTTTTCTGGAAAATGTGTATAGATTCTCTCCTTTGCAGACTTTGGGGGTCTCTTCTTGTTGAGGGAACTAAGATGCTGTATAGTTACTGTCCAGTAAGCCGCTTTGTTACTATAAACCTTAGCAAGTTACGTGTGACTTTCCTCCTTTGGTGTTCATATTTCTACCTTCTTCTGTACCTTTAGGAGTGAAATACAAAGAAAACCTGTGCTTTTTAACTGTGGACTGGCCATGTGGCACAGGCCTTAGATAAAAACAGAAATAGTCAGGTCATAGTTTTCTAGTGAACTGTGGGGTAAAAATGTGACTGTATCTAGGCTTCTGTTTTTCCACTTGTAAAATGATGATAATTGTACCCACCTCCAGGGCTATGAAAATTGCAAGATGTTTATGTTGACCATATTTTTAGAGCTAGGACACAATTTGTGATCCAGCACCTATCAGTTTTCTTTCCTTCCTGTGACTTCAAGAGATGGAAAAACAGTTTAGACAGTAGAATCGGTTGATGCTAAAAGGATGTTGGAAATTATCTCATAAAGTGTGGTGCTCACGTGACACTTCGGTAACAACAAGGAAAGCTGCCCAGCATCATGGACGGTGTTTACAGTAGAGCAGAGGCACCTGCTTTCCAGAGGGGATCACAGCTAAAGGTGAGCGAGCCACTCCCTGAGTGACATGCGGGGCTGTGGGGAGGGAGCTGTTCTTAAAGAGAGAGTTAGGCGCTCTCCTCATTTCACCCCTTTGCCCATTACACAGCCTCATACTGTGCAATTGCTGCAGGTCTTCACCAAATGAGTTTTGTATCTCTAAGTTAATTTTCTGCCAGAATCACTTGAGGCTGATGACTGGTGTTTGCGTAGCCATTAAGCACACTGCCAGGATGTGTCCACTCCTTTCCCCCTCTTCCATTAAACAGCCGTCACAGATTTGCAGGTCCGCCCCCTGCTCTGCGTTAAGAGACAGTGTAAGTGAGATGGAGGATGACCACTGGTGGAGGAGTTGGTCAGGCTGTCTGGGTGCATGGAGGGAAATGCAGCTCTGTCATCCGGGGATCAGATTTATTAGAGCTTCATAGTTACAGGACTAGAAAAGATAGGGAAGGAATTGAATTGTTTGAATTCTGGGTCTTGGTTAACCTTTCCCTTGCTTCATTCCAGAACTTGCAGCCAGTCATATTTAACAGTTCTGAGCAGCACAGATTGGAGGAGTCTTGGGTTAGAAGCTCTCATTAAAGTTGTATACAGCACCCTGCTGAGCTTTACAATTGGTTTTGAAATGAAAATCTGTTAGATTAGAGCAAATATTATCCTAGCTGTGGTGATAAGTAATGTTGAAAAGATTACTGATTTGTCTGTGAAAGCCACTGAGCATCCAGCCCGCTGCTTCAGGCTCTGTTTGCAAAGGATGGGGTGAGAGAGGAATCGGAGGAGGAGGGTGCTGACCCCACAGCCCTCGCTCGCTAACACCAAGGCTGCTTTAAGTTTCAACTGTTCCTGCAAGGGTAAGCTAGACCCCGCTAGGAAGTGCCTCTGTCACGGTATTGAAGCGTTGTGCTTCTGTCCTGTGTGTGGTGTACACGTTCCCTTCTCCTTTCCGCAGGTAGGTGGTGGTTCTGTAACCTCTCTTAGGAGCAGGCACCTGAGGATGCATGGGTGAGCGTGACAGCAGCAGAGGGAGAGCCCGCTTCCTCTCCCTCCCATGACACAGCACATTGGAGGTGAAGGTGAATGGTGACGGGGCGCTGTTACCACCTATGATCTCACTCCCACAGCTACCCAGGGTGACACTTGCTTCCTCTGTCCAGTTACGAGCACTCTGTTCACTGGGACCGTCTGTTAAAGCAAGGAGAGCAGATCCACACCATTGAGTGCAGTGCTGCTCTGCAGAGCAGTGTGGTCCTAGGTGAGCATCTGGTGAGCGCTCAGCACCTAAATAGGAGTCTGCACAGCTCAGTGAGCTTGGGACAGTGTCCCTCCTCCCTGGCTTTGGCATTTGGAAGTCAAGTATCCTTATCAAGACTAAGTTTATTTTTGTTAAATTTCTTAAAGTATGACATCCTGTAAACTCACTCAATGTTCTCTCTGTATCAGCAGCACCCTTTCCCCCAGGAACTTGTTAGAAGTGCAGTTCAGACCCTGTCACAGACCTGTGGCATAAGTCGGGAGGAAATCCAGCCTTTAGTTAATCGAGACCGTAGCATTGTTGCATGTCGGAGTTCGAGAAGCTCCATGGTGGGCTACGCTTGGGTTTTTGAAATTAGCATCTGCTGTACTTTTCTTTTTGTTCAGAGCAAACAAGGCTGTAAAGAAAACGAAGGAAAGGCTTCTGATCGAGTTCCAGGTCAGTGCAGTTCTCTGCTGCTAGGGACCGCACCTCCTCCTTCCTGGAGACGCCGCCTATAAATGCGGTTACTTTTACCCGAGCCTACAGCACACACGGTCAGCTCTCTCCTTTGCAGGCCTTAAAGGAACAGCAGCTACTACGATTAGTGTTTTATTGTGTTCCAGACACTAAATTTATAAAGTAACGGTGATGGTGATGTGGTATGTCTGTCCAATTTTTCCTGTTAAGACTGCCACCTACCTCATTGGAGACCTTGTCTGTCTTTGGTCCAGAGCTTGCAAATAGGCTCACTGGATTGCTGGCAAGCCTAAAGGGCCTCCCCTCTCTGCATCTGCAGTTTGGCCTTAAAAGTGTGGCAATCACAAACACGTAGCATTTTTATGTGGTTTCTGGGGTTTGAACTCAGGTCTTCATGCTTGCAGAGTAGCACTTTACCAATTAAGCTATTTCCCAGCCCCCTCTCTTTAAAAAAAAAAAAGAGAAGTAGGCCCAGAGAATTTAAAGGGGCTTTGTTAGTTGACATAGCCCCTAAGTCTAATGAACTGCAGATTGGTTTGCTTGAATGTAAAGACTGGGTAGCAGGCCTTTCTTCCCCTCAGCCCGTCAGTCAGCTTCTGTCCACCGGCAGGCACACAGAGTGCACACTTGTCGTTGATTTGGACTGAGCAGCTTTAGGGTCACCATGGCTTTGGTCCCGTTGGACAAAGCGCGATTTGATAATACCATGTTGACCAAAGTTCACAGGAGATTAGAGTTCGGGTATAGCTCTGCCACTGACTCTCCGCTGTCTCTGTCCTCTGTTGCCCTGTGTTCCCCCACATAACTGTCGAGAGTGGATGGGTGTCTCCCTCCACAGCGTGTGATTTGTAGGACACGTTAGCTGTGTCACCATGAGTCTGCAGAGCAAGGGGGCTTGACAGATGAGCCAGTCGCATGCTGAGTGGGGGTGGGGGGTGGGGAGGGTTCTTGTTTTCATTCAGAAAACTTTCCTGGTGAGGGACCTGAACTTGCGTGTGCGGTGTACTTACGTTAGACATCCCCTCTTTGCTGGGAATACTGATCTGATTGAGGCATCGGTCACTGCTGTCAGATATAAGGCATGTCACTAACAACATGGAAGTTTAGTACTTTAAAAAAATCACAAAACAGAGGTCCATGAAGTGACACATACGTGAATTAGCTTGATGTAGCCATATCATAGTACCAATTTCAAAATAATTTTATCATATTGTATATGGTAAAATATGTAATTTCTCAATTTAAACTATTCAGAACAATTTAAGTTTTACAGTGTAGAATGTGTGCCCTGTAATTGCTCAGCTTTTCAGCATAGGCAACGACAAAGCACTTCTTGTTCGGCAAGAAGAAAGACAACCAAAGTGTAAGGTCAGTTTCATATATTTATAAGAAAAATGTCATTGTTTGTGAAAAATAAGAATTAGGTCAAGACAGAATGCAGCTCTAGTGTTTGAAGTAAGCGGCCGTTGCTTTTGAGCAGTGGCGCTCTCTGCCCGGGCTTTGGCTTTCTCTGTAAACTACTCCATTATTACAGCAAAAGGAAACTTGAATGTTCTCATGGTGTCCACCAGTTGAAGACATTATTATGATTAATATATCTTTTTCCAAAAATTGATTGCTCAATCTGGCTTTTGTGCTAACGTGTATGTGCACCCGACAGAATTGCCTGGCATCTTACTAGGCAATAGGGACTTAACTTTCACCCTGGCAGAGGGTGACCAAGGGCCATCAGTAGCAGTGGGCTGTGCGCTAGACAGCTCTGGCCCACAGCTCAGAGGACTTCTCATGGCTGCTACTGGGGTTTTGTTTGGTAGGTGGTCTTTGACTTTTGGAGGGAGTGCTGTCAATCCTGATGAGAAAAGTTCAAGTATGAATATATATTTCTGCAACGAGTTGCGGCACATTTTGTTTTCCGTGACAGTCCTCATAGCCGATCAGACTCTGTTCACATGTTGATTGTGCCTTGACTGGACTGTCTTTCTAGAAGCCTTTCAGACAAGGTTTAGTTAGTTACAGGGCACAATTGTTGTAGTAATTTACTGTGGTTCATAGCAAAATAGTTACAATTTATTGCTTGGCTATTGAAGCAATAATTTTTTTTTATTGCAGAGTTAAAACATTTGTCTGGAAAGGTACTTTTTATCATTTCAAAATGAGTATTATTTGGTAAATAACTTAAAATTCAAAAGAATAGCTTCAAATGGAAGAATATTACTTTGGATCCGTTTTCTGGCCTTTTGTCCTCTTGGATCTGAAAGACCATTAATACAAAGTTAAACTTCTGGGAAAATAACACAAATTTCCTCTTAAGTTCTTGCTTTTGTACAGGCTTGCATTTACCTGTGTGGCTTTGTTATCATTTGGTAACACTCAAGTGTTCCAAATTACCCTCCGGTGCTTTTATTTAGTGGAGAAGCATTGCCTCTCTTCTTTTATTTAGTGGAGAAGCATTGCCTCTCTTCTGTGTAAGATCGAGATGGTCCCGTGGAAGAGTAACCCAGATTGCAGGGGTGTCCAGTAGGATGGACCCAGGGGAACGGCAAGGGGACTTTTGTGAAGCCAGCAGAGGGCGCATATCCAACGTTTGCTAGAGCAACTTGAAAACAGGACTGTGTTGTTTTTTAAGGGTTCTTCACCATATTCCTTTTTTTGTTTTTAAATTGTGATTTAAAAATTATTGTGAAAGAAAATCAGAAGAAAAAAATGTCTTAAAGGACTTGTCAAAAGCTGACAGTTAGTTTTCTCCCCAGGTTAGAGAAGATCACTTTAGAGACAGGCATCTTACTGGGTAGTGCTGCTGGCTTGCCTGGGATTTGTTATATAAACCAGTCTGACTTCAAACTCATAGGAATCCACCTGCCTCTGCCTCCCTAGTGCTAAGATTAAAAATGTGTGCCATCCATCACTCCTGGCCTATGATCTAGGCATTTTTAAAGAAAGAAACAAACTGAACAAAAATGGTAGCTTATTCATCAAGTGGTATTTATTTTTATATTTATGACATTTAAAGAAGGGTAACTACTTTTAACCATTTAAAATGAAATTATAGTAATGACTGTGCTTCAGTTCAAACTGTATAGGGAGCAAAAGTTAAGGCATGTTACAGTTCTGAATCTTAAGCTCTTTTTGAATTTTTTCCCTTTATGTGTTGTGTGTTGGCGCAGGTGTCATTCAGGAGCCTTGACCCACCTCCCTTGAGATAGGATCTCTCACTGGCCCGCGCCTCACTGGCTGGGCTAGGCTGGCCGGCCAGTGAGCCTCAGGAGTTTACCCGTCTCTGTTTCCCAGTGTTGGGATTAGCAGTGTGTGCCTTCGTGGCTAGCTCTTCTTCTATGGATTTCTGTGTTCTAGGGATTGAAGTCAGGTCCTTGTGCTTCTGAGGCAATCTCCAGAGCCCAAGAGCATTGTGTTGTTAAAGTAAATTAAGTGCAGCACTACTTATACTCATACTTGTTACATTGTTCCCTGGACTCCACGGAGTCTTTAACTTTTCTTCCGGAGATGTGGAGGAGTTTCTTGCACAGAGGGATTTAACCTTCTTTTAACCTTTCAAAAGCTTTACAGAAACCCCAGGAATGCTTATTTTAACCAGTGTTGGCTATCTGAGTGTCTTGGGGGTTTTGATCGTTGTGAAGAGATACCATGACCATGGCAGCTCTTACAGTTTCAGAAATGTAGCCATTATCATCGAGGTGGAAAGCATGCCAGCATTGGGCAGACACGGTGCTGGAGGAGCTGAGATGTTGATCTGAAGGCAGCCAGGAGGAGGCTCTGAATCACACTGACCAGACTCGAGCATATATATTTGAGACCTCAAAGCCCCGCCTCCACAGTGGCACACTTCCTCTAACAAGGCTACGGCTCCTCCAGTAAGGCCACACTTCTCATAGTGCCACCTCCTGTGGGTCAAGCATATGCAAACCACAAGCTGGGCTATTTTCTATGTGATCAGATGCTGCCGGTTACTTTGTGTTGCTAGTGCTTGCTGTATGGTTGCTTCCTCAGTTAGTGCAGAGGGTACCTCTTTTTCAGCCTGAATCAAGCAAGGTTTGCCTTCAGATCCTTGACTGAAAAGGAGAGAATAAGTGATGGCTGGGTGCGGGGTGGAGGAAGTGCCTCGTTTGTACTGGGAAACCTTCAGTGTGTTCCTGTGGAAGGGGCGCTGGTTGGCTGGAGGTGGCCCTAGTCCACTTGTTTGAGTCTTTGTAGAAGTCAAGATTAGTAGCAGATCATCACTTAGATCCGATCTAGGTTTGAGGGGGTGTTTTTAGAGTCTGTGGCACAGAATGGAGGGCTGTAAGAGGAGTGGGGACTAATGACAATGATCCAAGTAGTGGCCCACACATTTGGGTTCGTGTACGTAAAGAGTGTAAGAGCAGCAAGAAGGAATCAGGAGGGGTCCTGGGGAAGAAAAGAAAGCTTGGAGTAAGTGAAGGAGAGAACTCTGGTCCACAGAAGGAAAGTAGGGGATTGCCAGAGTAGTCAGATTTCGGAGGAATCGGGCTGTTGTCTTTGGAATTGTTAGCTGAAGTGGAATAAGGATAAATGTCATTAGAAATGAGGTGAAGGCATCCGATGGCGTCTGTGTCAGGGAGGTCGTGTGCAGGCGGAGATGAGGAGAGCAGCTCCCAGGAGTGAGCTGACAGGTGTCAGACCCTAATAAAGTTGGTCTGTCGTAGAATTGTGTTCGTAGAGAGGCTGTTTTCAAGGAAGCAGTTGGTGTTCTTAGGGATTTTTAACTGCTTACTGTGGCTTATGAGAGAGATCATGAAGTAGTTGGACTGTAGAAGCATTAGCATCAAGAAAGAGGCCCCAGAGACAGACAGACAGACAGACAGACATACAGACAGACAGACAGACACACACACACACACACACACACACACACACACACACACACACACACACACACACGGAGAACACTGTCCTTGCTGTGGCCTGGGTCCGCTCTTTAATCTCTGTGCACCTGGAGAAACTGTGACTGCTCACAGACTGACTGTATCCACCGCACAAGGGTGTGGCCCACAGACAGACGAGTCTCAGAGGGAGACCATGCTGGAAAGGTTTGAGTTTTATGTGATACTTTTTTATTGGTTTCTAAAGTAATTTTCTATTCCCTACAGGAATCATAGCCATGGTCAGCCTTAAAGTCATTTTACCTCACTCCTTTAAAAAGGGCACAGAGCCAGAAATGGTGAGAAATTCTGGTTTTCTGTATTTGTTCTTACAGTTTACTACTTTTCAGTTTTATTTTAGTTTTCTCACCCGTTTGAGCACTTAGACCCAGGGTATATGTGTATTCCGAGAGTCCGATTCAGACAGTCATTTGAACTTTGTCATTGCTCAAGGTCACATTTTACTTAGATATAATCCAAATTATTCATGGGTTATACAGATTAGAACCAGTCCCAGGCATGACTTTAAGTGTGACAAAAGGCATTATATTATTTGTGGCCTTTTTTTTTTTGGAAAAGATTTTTACTCAGGTAAAATTTTCTGTTAAATATACACATTTAATGGTTGCTTTCCATCTGATCTGTAGAGTAGAATGCAGATTAAATTTGTAACTTTTGGGGGTCATAAATATAGGTCAACACTTGGTTGTTTTTGACACTAATGCGTAGGATTATGTGCATGCATTAAGATTCCTTCTCTTTGAATTAGAGTGTGCAGCTGCAAGGCAGTAAGAAAGTGCTGTTGGTCTGAAGGACATCTTCAAATATGACATCGTCATTACGTGTGTTTACAGTCTCATTTTCAGAACAGATAATCACCGTCTCCATATTTTTTTTTAACCTCTTTAACAAGGATTCCTTCCTTCTGCTTTTCTAATTCTGTTTACTCAGGCTTGGTTTCTAAGCAACCAAGATGATACGTGGCTAGGCATGTATATATAGTGTTTCAGTGATTGCATAGCCTGACTTTGAAACCCCTAGAATTCATCTTTACAAAAAAGCAGGGTGATGTCCACATCGTTATCAGTGTCTGGGTTTAGATAGTGTTTTAAGTTTACGTTGCTTATAACTAGTGTGTGGTAAAAGTATACAGTTTTTTCGGTTTGTTTGTTTGTTTTTAGCAGTGTTTGGGTAAACAAACTGGTAATACAAGTGTATCAAAGACACAGGTTGTATCATCCCAGATGGTTGGCTTGCTGGTATGTAGATCTTCTCCTTATCAAAAATAGCCATTTCCTAAACATTATCAAAACAGAACCAAGTCTCTGGCAGTTGTCCTAAGGACAGGGAGTAAGTGGGAAAGTTCTTGCTCAAGAAAGTGTATTGTTCCTGGATGAGAACTGGACAGTCTGTTGATGTTGATGAGAACAGCAGGAGTTTGGGCATCTGAATGGTAGCTGTCAGGTGAGTGCATGGGCACACTGGACTGTTTGTCCTGGCTAACTCTGAGTCTAGGAATACCACTGGCTCCAGGAGGACAGGCAGCAAGCATTTGTCACCATCAACTCTGCACTGAGTGTGCCCTATTCTGGACTCCTAGCTGGGAGGCATGCGCCTTTCGTGACTCAGGTGCTTGCCCTAAGACCACACTGTGTCCCACAGGGAGCAGGCACCTGACTGTTCAGAAGGCAGAGGCTCTACCTTAGGGGCTCCAAGGAAAAGCAGGCAACAGAAACAGGCTCGGGAGAGTGCAGATGCAGCACTTAGAGCAGAGCCGGTTACAAATGTTCCAAACCCATGTAGCTATAAATAAGTTAAAGCAAGGCTCCATTAGTGATTTATGAAATAAAGAATATCAATAAGGAGATTACTAAAATGAGCCAAATAAAAATAGAAACTCCGGAAGCTATGCTGTGAGAACTCTAAAGTCTAGTGCTTGTAAAGCATCCTATAAGGTCATGAAGGGTGGTAAGATCAGCATTGATCTTCTTTGTAGTATATTACAACCTTCATTTCATTTCACTGTATGTATCAAAGAGAAGGCTCCACACTCTGAGTGTAGTGTATCCTGCTTCCTGCCTGCCTGCCTGCCTGCCTGCCTGCCTGCCTGCCTGCCTGCCTGCCTGTCTGTCTGTCTGTCTGTCTATCTTTTTAGGTTGCTCTGTCTTTTAGGGAATAGAAGACCTAGATAGTCCATGACCATTTCTTTCCTACATGTTTTCATGTTTAATGTGTAAGAAAACACAAACTATCAGGGGCGGATAGGAAAGTATTTTTAGTGTTTGAGCGTTAATTAAGCCTCGTGGAGTGTTCGTGTTAGGAACTGACACACTAGTGTTCGGGTGTCCGTCAGTTATTTTGAGGGGTGTGTTGCACCCCTCTGATGTCATCTAAATGCTGATGAGCAAAACATACCCTCATCTTGGGTTTTTCAAATTGCAATATGTAACATTGTGAGCAGGGTTTGTGTGGCTGGAACATTCCGGTCGATTAAGGAGGATAAGCCTACCCATGGGGCAGAAACAAACTCTGAACATAGCCTAAAGCTAGAGCCCACCACTGTCTGCTGTACAGTGTCTACTAAACTTATTTATCTTAGAAATACCACCCACAAACCAACCCTGCTTCCTTAACCTGGTCCAGTACCAGGTACTGGTAACAGGAATTTAGCTATACAGTTACATAATTTTATCTTTTTTGTTTTAAGAAAAATGTATCATGCTTGTTTAACAAGCATCATAGTCACCACCCATACCATTTTAAAGGTGGATACTTGGATAAGTTCTTTGAATATTTAAGTGTTTTATGAATGTAGATATTTTGTCTGCATGTATGACTGTGTATGTGTGGCTACGTGAATGTGTCAAGATACCCTAGACCTGAAGATACAGGTGAGCTGCCAGGCAGGGGCTGGGAATCCAACCCAGGTCCTCTGGAAGAATGGCCAGTGCTCTTACCCACTTAGCATCTCTCCAGTCCCCTTGGAATAGGTAACCCCCCCCCCCCCCGGAGCTGGGGAACGAACCCAGGAATAGGTAACTTTTGATAGGATTTTCTCCATGAGAGTAAACTCAGGTGATAACTGATTCTACACTTGAACAGCAGAGTAGACGGGTGGAGGATGTAATCTTAGTGTTGATAAGGGAAACACCTATATCTAGACCACAGTGGGGCTGTCATTAGGATGGACTCCGTTGGGGTTCCCACAGCTACTGCTGACACTTGTTAACTGGAGCCCTCTCCTTGTCAGTTTTCCTTAGGGGTGGATGTGCAGCTTGTGCTAGTTGTTCTGGAAACTAGCCAGATGGCTGTGCAAATAAGTGCATGAGGTGTGGCCACACATTGTCGTTAATCCCAGCATTCTAGGGCCAGCCAGGGCTAAAGAGTTAAGACCATGTCCCCAACCACAACAGAATCAAAGTGTGTGTGTATAACTGACAAGAGCCTGTCCCTCAGTTCTTTACTGTTTACTGTAGCTGTTGTGTGAATCAGAAGTAAGGTGCACATATATCTGTAATCCTTTGTGACAGGGAGTGGCTTTTTCCTCATAGGATTTAGATTGTACTAGCTACAAGGGAGGGCAGGGTACCTTGCAAGTGCAGGTGAGCAGAAGGGTGGGTGGAGCATAAAGGCAGAGTCCCCTTGGGAGAGTAGCATTTCTGCAGCAGCTCTGTGGCAGGACACTGGGTTTTCAAGGGATCAGTCGCTGCATCCCAGTAAGTGCTTTGGGTTTTTGCATGTCATTCTGTCCTTTAAAGATGCGTAAAGACCCCCGGAGGAGACCATTAGTGCCCTTCTGTTTCTCTCTTAACCTGTTGATGGCTTGTTCTGCTTTTTCTTGGAGAGAAAGGCTGAGGTGACAACAGTGCAGCCATTTGATTGCAATCAAAGTGGAGAAACAGGGCAACTTTAAAGAGTCTTTGCAACTGAACCTTAAGCAAATGTACTATTCTAATGAGGACAAAAGGAACAGCATTTGTAGAGCTGGTCTATTTTCCAGTGGTAGAGATGAAGCGAGGCTCCTAGGACGGATGGTCCTCTGAGAGGGGAGCACCTGAGAGGATGTCAGGTGGGTGCCCATCTGAGAGGGTCAACTGCAAGTCATGTCCGTGTCTGATGGTCCTCTGATGCCAGTAGACCTTTATGCCATTTACCTGTGCTAGGCAACCTTAGTCTTCCATATTTGGGGTGTCATCCTAGATGCAGAAGTCTTGAAAGCAAGGCAGGCCACAGACAGGCTGGATGCGGTCCTCGTCCTCTTCTTGGGGTCACACTGGCTCTTGAAGTCGTCAGGTCACATCCCGGGTTAAACTCAGGTTTCAAGCTCAGGCCAGGGGATCTGGCTGGGTTTGCAAGAGTAAAGTGATAGAAGTAAAGCCACTGAGCTTAAAGTGACAACACATTTGGGGGAGGTTGAAAATGAGACGTGTACCTTAGTCTGGGATCGACAGGCTCTATGGTTAGAATTTTACTAAGAATTTCCAGTTTCTCTGTTTCTTTGTATATTGTTAAACTAGACATTTTAAAAAGAGAATATGAGGTCTGCCTTTATGCGTATACTGTTCCTTTGAAATTCAGTTCCTTATGAAAGGACAGTCTAGAAGCTCGTAGAGATTACTCGGAAAGAATGCTATGATGTTGCAGTTTGTTTTCGTCTGATACTGGTTTGTAGCAAGTTGAAAGTTGAAACAGTCTAGAGTCAGGCACGCCATGCAATGACTTAAATGGCCTCTTCACTCTTCACAGATTTTCATACTTCTTTTTTTGTCTTGTCTTGTTTTTCAAGACAGGGTTTCTCTGTGTAGCCCTGGCTGTCCTTGGAACTTGTTCTGTAGACCAGGCTGGCCTCAAACTAACAGAGATCCCCCTGCCTCTGTCTGTCTTCTGAGTGCTGAGATTAATATGTGTGCCCCCACGTTGGGCTTCGTACACATTTTTATTTTTCCTTTGTTGAGGATTTTTTTAAAGCTTTCTTAATGACTTGCTTCACAAAATGCAAGAAGAATATGATATTCATAAAGTAGATTTATTCTCAGAAGTTAAAATTGAGTATATTAAACATATATTTTAACACAGATATATGTAAAACCCAACATTGAAGAAAAACTAGCTCTAGTGTACAACATGCAATAGAATAGCATTTCTGTAAAATGTCTGTCTACCTTACACCTAGAGAGCACAGATAATGCAGTGTGAATGCATGGCCAACAGGGGGGACTCTCCAGTGTCACTGTAATGACTTTTATGACAAGGCCATACCAGGAAAAGCAGCACAGCCTTCTGACAGTGCACATGCGCAGCTATGGCAGATACCAACTTAGGTCTGGGTTACGGGCACGCGGCATTTGTCCTAGTCTTTGTTTTATTTTCAAATAGTATTGAAGACCATGCATATGTAAAAACAAGAGTAACAACAACAGAACCTTGTCGGTCCTGATGTAACGGCTCCTCTCTGTCCCCTCACTTGCACATGAGCAATCTTTTTTTTTTTTTTTTTTTTTTTTTTTTTTTTGGAGCTGGGGACCCAACCCAGGGCCTTGAGCTTGCTAGGGCAAGTGCTCTACCGCTGAGCTAAATCCCCAACCCTGTGCACATGAGCAATCTTGTCTGCCTTTCATTTGAGAAAAAAGTGGACCCACAAATTCTAGGAGGAAAACCTAAGATAACTTATTTTTATGCAGAGGTAGTGCGTTAGAGAGAGTGCGTTGTAAACCTGCACTTTCTACCCTTTTGTTGTTTGCACCTTTGCCTCTTGTACAGAATATCACAGCCCTGCAGAGAGCGCTGGCGTGACTGATCTTGTCAGCCCTCGTCTCAAAAGAGGTTGGAAACTTATATGTACTTTAACATTTTTAATTCACGATTTGTCGTGGTGTGTGTGTGTGTGTGTGTGTGTGTGTGTGTGTGTGTGTGTGTGAGCTTATTTCCTTAACATAATGTCCTTAAAGTTCAGTCACCTAGCATATGACAATACTCTTTTCCTTTCAGGGCTGTTGAATACCCCATTGTATGCAGGTTAACAGTTGTTATCCCTCAATAGCGCACCCCTCTGACCTGGCATTATGGATGGTTGTGAACTACCGTGTAGACTTGAGTCCTTTTCAGAAGGGATAAGTATCTTATCCAGCAAGAAACCACTCCAGCCTCTCTCGGTTCTCCTTCTTTAAAAGGTAGATGGTGCCTTTGATAATGTTTTTAGATTAGAAATGAACATATTTGGTGAAATCATTTGGTCTATCAAACAGCTAGGCAAGCTTTTCTTGTGCAGATAATTGTGGGCATCTTAACAAAAGCGACTACAGTAAAAATTCATTCCAGAGTCATTAACTAGCCCTTCTCATTCATAAGCCGGATTCGATCCTATTTCCCCTGTGCAGGACAAGGGCTGCAGGGCTTCACAGGCTGGCTAGCTAAGGACACTGTTGTAAGCTCACCATGAAGCTGTCGTCTAGTCCAACCTGGTGCACTGAACAGTATGTATGTTTGTGATAGTTATGCACGTGACAGGTCTCGATGGGTGCGATAGCTCACATTAAACACTTCTGCTGCCATTTTAATTCGAGTGAAGCAGGACTGAGGAACACTTTGTGTTAGTGTTCTGGTGTGACATGCCTCCTGTCTGAACTGAGTGGCATTGCTCTTTGGCTGTCTCACAGAGCCTGAGTGCTCTAGCCTCAGTTCACTCCTGACTCTCTCTCTCTCTCTCTCAGACACATTTTCTTTACCATGCTCTGTTTTAGTTTTCAGAGAGAAAGATGAATGGACTTTATCAGATTGATAAATTCAAGTTAGAGGAAATCGAGGATGTGCTCCATCCTCCTGCCCTGCTCGGCCTTTCCTGTTTGTACCATAGCAATGTTCACACAGAGCTGAGTCACCCTGATGGGAGCTTTGGGGCGTTATGTTTAGGAGATTTCCCTCCCTTTTGGTGGCATTGAAGATGCAAAGGTAATTACTCTTCCCTTTCTAGTCTGACCGCTTTAGATGAATATGATGCTATTTGTACTGAGACAGTTGAAGGATGGGGTTGTGCAGGGAGTTACACTCCTCAGCCTCCTCTGGTCATTCTGCCTGTCTAGCACTTGAGAGCACATTTGGATCTATTACTTAAGCCTGACACGTCCTGACTTAAAACCTATCCACTTCTATTTAGCTGATACTTCTTCGCCTGTGTTCTTTGGCTGGAAACATAAAGCGTGTTGGAGGTGGGGGTCAGTCCTCCATAACTATGGCCTCGTTAGAAAGTCTGATAGCCGTCTGATAACTCTGTGTGCTGTCTGCTCTGAGAGACAGTGGACTGTGTAGCCCTGGCCGGAGTGGAGGTGCTCCAAGGCCATTCCCATGGTCATCCTTGGTTCCTCTGCTTCCTCCACTTGAGTTCAGTTACGGGTATTAACGTGGCCATTTCAGATGCCTTTCTTCGTGAAATCACCTACATTAAAAGGTGAGATTTTGATATTTTTGATTTTCATGACTTGTTTCTAAAACAAAAGTAAAAAATTTTAAGCTTTATGGGCATGTGATTTACAGGTGCATGAGTGAGAACAATGACTTTTTTGTTTGTTTCTTTCTTTCAAGACAGGGTTTCTCTGTGTAATAGCCCTGGTCTTCCTCGACTTGGTTTGTAGACCAGGCTGACCTTGAACTCACAGATCCATCTGCCTCTGCCTCCCAAGTGCTGAAATTCAAAGTGGACACCACTACATCCAGCTTGACTTTCTCTTTTTAAATGAAGAAATCTTCAAAAGGAAAATTCACATGGCTTAGCAAGATTAAGAGAGGATTCTTCCTCAGAAATGCGTAGCATAGATGTCTGTCTGTCTAGTCTGGGTTCCTGCAGGGTTGGTGACTACTGAGCTTCCCAGAGTGTGAAGCAAAAGCAGTTGATGGTTTGACCATCGTATGAGCTCTTAACGTAGAAAGATAAGTAGTGAACAGTTGTTTTTAGAAACAGCCGGCAAATGGTGTGTTTCACGGGGCTGTTTGTACCACGGACCTGTCTGTGAAAGCTGCGGACTGGTGCTGAGGGCTGGAGAGCCCCTCTTTTCCCCATTAGCCAGCATCACTGTAAGCGCCCTATCTCTGGGGCAAGATTTAAGCTATCGGATGGCATTGGGTAGCAATGAGAGATCCTGAGAGTTCAGCCTGCACAGGACACAGTCACTTATCTGTACTATTGCCAGCAAGAGGAATTTGTCTGTGCTGCATACCACCAGTACCTCAAAGATGATTCCACCTGCCTTTTCCTCTCCCATTCAGTGTGCCCGATTCACGCTTGCAAACAAAGGATAGCACCCATGCATCAGTTTAACCAAATTTTACTTGTTTTTTTAATATTTAATTATTTATTTTATGTATACAATGTCACTGTCTTTCAGACACACCAGAAGCGGGCATCGGATCCCATCACAGATGGTTGTGAGCCACCATGCAGTTGCTGGGAATTGAACTCAGGACCTCTGGAAGAGCAGTCAGTGCTCTTAACCGCTGAGCCATCTCTCCAGCCCCCAAATTTTACTTGTTTTAAATGAAATCTGTATAAACTAGACTGAATTAGGTATAAGGTACTTAGTATCTAAAGACATCTGCTAACTTGTTTTCTCTTTCTAGTAAACTTCACACGTTTTAGTACATTCATTTCAGTCAACTGTAGCTTGAGTTGCAGACAGACATAACCAAAGTAAGGTGGACATAAGCTAAGACACACAGTTTACAATTAGAGTCAGATAATCAGTTGGAGATTTTTTTTTTTCGGGGCTGGGGACCGAACCCAGGATCTTGCGCTTCTTAGGCAAGCTCTCTACCACTGAGCCAAATCCCCAACCCCTTTTTGGTTCCTTTTTTTTTTTTTTTTTTTTTTTTTTTCCCGGAGCTGGGGACCGAACCCAGGGCCTTGCGCTTCCTAGGTGGCGCTCTACCACTGAGCCAAATCCCCAACCCCTCAGTTGGAGATTTTATAAGCTCTTTGTTCCCTGGAAACCATAGTCATTGCAAAGACACTTTTTTTTTTTTTAATTAACTGTGTTAAGGATTCTTTTTTAATATATAAAATTATTT
This sequence comes from Rattus rattus, assembly GCF_011064425.1. Taxonomy (NCBI): domain Eukaryota; kingdom Metazoa; phylum Chordata; class Mammalia; order Rodentia; family Muridae; genus Rattus; species Rattus rattus. Next base: position 3,738,662 of record NC_046171.1, on the reverse strand, counting down.
ATTGTCAATAAATTTTTATTTAAGGGGGGGTTGGTTTGATTCCTTTGCTGTCCATCCAGGTCATCTGAAAATAGCCCTTTCTCAAGGTCAGCCCTTTTTTATCTGTCCTTTGTTTAGAGACGCAGTCATTGGCCACTTCTAAGTTCATAGCCAGAAGATTTGAGGATTTCTTCAGTTAGCTTTAAAAACCTGTAAGATTGATCATAAGAAAATGTAAAATGGGGGCTGGGGATTTAGCTCAGCGGTAGAGCGCTTGCCTAGCGAGTGCAAGGCCCTGGGTTCGGTCCCCAGCTCCGGGAAAAAAAAGAAAAAGAAAAAAAAAAGTTAGAAAATGTAAAATGAATTTACATGTCTGCACTGGAGTGTAGTAGACAAATGTTGCAGGTCTCTGTCACCACTGTAACTTAATCTGCTGTCATGGAAGCAGCCACACTGACCAGTTCTGGACACTGACCAGCAACAGTGCCCATCCTTACGTGCAGCGAGGCCTAGCGAAGAGGCTTCTTGACAGAGCAAGTGTTGGTGTAGTGTGGTTGTGCACCCACCCACTCGGGCGCTTTAAGGTCCTAGTACAGTGCAGTGGCCCCACAGAAAGTTTAGATCCGAGGGAGCGAAAGTTCGATCACAGTCGCTGGCAGCGGCCTGATTTGAGACCTGACTGACTCCAAGCCCCATCTGGTTTCCGAAGGCTCCTTTTGTCTCGGGTCCTCTGAAAATAAGACAGCTCTCCTTCTCTCTTTGAGATGAAAGTGTGCCTCCATCTATGAACAGTGCTGTGTACAGTGTTCCTCAGGCTCAGTGCAGAGCTCCCGTGCACAGCCCTGTGCTGCTGCGGCGCTGGTGTTTGCCGCTCCTCTCAGCACCGTACTTCCTCCTGGCTTCATCCCCGGTCTGCACTGACTCTGCTGCTGTGTGTTCCGTTTTGAGATTGACACTGGTGACAGCGTTTCCGTCTTCCCTTTCCTCCCTCCCAACACTGCCTTAACCCCCTCCCTACTCCTCTGTACGTCAGTAGCTTCTGTCTTCATTGTTGTTCCTGTATGCATATGTATTTGTATATACACGTGTATTCTCAAATAGAAGCTGTTTGCTCAGTAAATGCTACTTCTACCTATGTTTTCTGGGCTGACTGCGGCACAGGGCATTTGGTGTGCTCCTCCCTGGTGAGGACTGGCCACTTTGGCAAGGTCATGGCTGTCCTCATTCTGATCCTTTGACTCTTAGAGCCTTCCTGCCCTCTCTCTCTTCCCGTGTTCACCGGGCCTCGGTATGAGTGAACTGTGGATGTGCCCTGGGGCTGGGCTGCACAGCTCTGCACATGGATTGCCTGTGCTTTTCTGTAGGGCCTGTGTCTGTTGTAAAGAGAAGTTTCCTTGATGAGGGGTGGAAACTGCTGCACTTGTCTGTGGTTCAAGGACAAGGGTTGCTGTTATAGACTTATGCTGGTTTAGAAAATTAGTGGTCATGCATTCTCCAAAAATCATGATTTCACTAGCACTGACTTTTCTAACCAATAAAATGTGAATGAGGAGCTCAGGCCATTTAAGACCAGAAATATTAAGAACCAAGGTGTGTCCCACTTGTTTCCCTTTCTTTTGACACCAGAGCATTCTGATCAGGACCAACCCCTTACCAGGCCCGAACTGCAGGATGCTCTGTCTGCCCTCAGTGGATCTATAAATGGCAAACCAGGAACCTCCATATTTTAGGGTCATTTGTTAATTTAGCTTAGAATGACTGCTGTAAGAACTTTGAAGTTCCTAGATACTCAGAATCTAGAGGACTTTTTTTTTTTTTTATTTACTATTAGTCTTTAAAGCGTGTTCATTACTACATTCTATATAGTTTGGATCGTGAACACTGAGTAGGAGTGCTGAGGGAATGAGAGACACAGGGAAGCTGTGTGCCCCCTCTAGTGGAGGGTACCTACTCCTGCCAGCTCTGGAACTTCAAGTTGGTTATTAGGTACAAGCACATGGGGAGGGACTAGCTAATGTCTGTAGGAGGTCTCTGTAGAGAGCAGTCGTAGGCTGAAACACCGATGTTTGTATGTTTATAAATATTCCTACTGCAACCAGAAGGCTTTTCTAACTTCCATCCTTACAGTGATCTGCTCAGAAGATAAGATGGTCATTCTCCTAGGAAAAGAATACCGACAGGAGTGTAGGGGTTTGCCTGGGGTCATAGGAAGAACCAGGCTTTGAGCTGTAGCAGGCCTGCTCCTAACGGGGAAGGCTGTGAGGTAGCAACTGTGTCCCAGTTTTCTTCACCACTGTAAGCACAGACGATAAAGCTGAGAAAACACAGGTTTTTCTTTTCTTGTGCCCGGGCCTCTCTGTAAGTTCCATGGTGTTCCTCATTGTTAGGTCATGACTTCCATAGACTGTGTTCTGTCACCTTGGTGCCACTGGCAGAACACAGTCGCCCCGATACTGTGGGAATCACCATAGCCTTCTCTGAACAAACCCCACTAGGTCTATATACACAGCAAAAATAAACAAAACAAAAAACTCATCACTCACTTCTAAAAACATGATTGTTAGCAAACATATCATCCTTTAAAACAGTTTCATTTGGTTTAAGTCGGAAGTTGGCCTGTTTATTTCTGAGGAGAAGCTGCTGCTTAAGGCATGCTATGCTTGCTCATATTGGAATAGTAATTTGTGCTGAATGTTTCACAAGTGTAAGTGAAAGTGCATCTCACAAGTGACCATCCCACTCCATGTGAGGTGCACACATAGTAACAGGCCCTCCATGAGACAGCGGTGAGGGAGGATGTGCAGGTGTGGGTGTCAGAAATGGCAGCTCGAATAAAGAGGTGCTGGTGAGCAGGTGCTGGGTTTCTGTTGCCTGCTACTACCACCACCCTCCCTCTCCCTGGGGGGCGTAGGGGCCCTCGGGAATTTCTTGTCACTTCTCCTGTCACTTCTGCATGGCCACATGAAGGGCTAAGCTCAGTGTGGTGGCATGTGTCTGTGCGTGGTTCCCACATGATCACTGCTGTTGAGTTCAAGCCTGCGTGTTGGGTTCTGAGGCAGCCTGCGTTGAGAACAAAGGCTTGGTACATAAGGACTGGAGACAGTTACAAACAATGTCAGAGAAAGAGGACTGGCCTTGCCGCTCCTGCTGACTTCCAAATGCTTTTCTAGTTCTTTATGGAGTACCTTGTGGTGCATTCGAAACCTTGGGCTGACCCAAAAAAAAAAATCTTTCCGGTTCCCACTTCTACGGCTCTTAGGTTCATACTACACTTGTGTCATTTAGGTGGTTAGTGACAGACACTAAGGGCTAAGGCTTTAGGGCTCAGTTCCAATGGCACCAGGACCAGTTATAAGAAAACAGAACTAATCTCTAGAGTGGGCGTCGGTCCTGAGGATGCACCTGGAGGCAGGCGCCCGCTTACTGTAACACAAGTGTCAAGTCAGCACTGCCTCAGATTTTAACCCGACTGTTACCTCACTAACTTTTCCAGTCTACACGTGGGTCTCTTGTTGAGGTGTATGTATGCATCCATATATTATCAAATACATATTTTTGAGACCAAATTAATGTCCTAACAGTCAAAATTTGTATTTTCAATTTTCTCCAATTGGTGCGTGTTGTGCTTTGGTCTGAGAGGTAAGCGTGTGTGCTGCGTGTTAGTTACTAATGGACTGCTGGTGTTTGCTGTGGTGTTAGATGCTAATTTATGCCTTGTGAATGAGAAGCCGTGCGGTCTGCACAGTAACTGCTGTGTAAGGAACAGGCTTTCCTAGACACCTGTGCTGCTTCGCACTCCGAGCAGTCTCTGCCTGGGTGAGGAGAGCTGGCCTGAGTAACCTCAGTGATGCACCAGATCATGAAGTAAGTTTAATTGCCAGTTATAACATACCTTGCCAGCTTCATACGCTGTTGACTGTGTTTTGAAAACAGTGTTTGAGAACCAGGCCTTCAGAGCCAGCCTAACACTGTCTCTGCCCTCCAGAGCAAGCTGGCGGCTTGGCGTTAGAATCTGCACACATTAGGAGGCAACTTCAGAGACTTGGGTCCTGCCAGGACCAGGTTTACCCTTACTGGACAGTTGGGAAGGCTTTTTTTTATGAGGTTTTGTTGCTGTCATTGTCTGTCTGTCTGTCTGTGTTCTAAGTACAGGAATAGGATGTAAAACGCAGGCGTTTGCTCAGTGACAGGGATGCTTAATGTTTGTACCGTGAGTAGGAGCATGCTGGCTTTTCACAGATACATTTTCTAACAATTTAAAACCCATTAGTTTCTAAGGAAATTAATACTTGTAAACTTTGTGTATTCACCAGGAAATAGAGAGTTAAACTCAACAACCCTAGGTCGGTTATTGTGTGGCGGGCATTGTGTTAGGGGCTGGGTCTGCTGGGTGTGAGGTGTTCATTTATCTGGGAGGCCAGAGGACCTCTGTACCCTGAGCTACATTTCCACCGTTCACGGCGACGTGAAGACTTCCCCAAGGAAGCGATGCTCGTGTGCCGTCTTGAAAGGGGAGTAGCGGGTACCAGTGTGGACCCCAGGTTTCTGTCACGGCACACCAGAGTTCTCTGTGTGGAGAAAGACGTGTTTGAAAAAGCAACAAAGGTGAGAGTGGCTTAAGCTGGGGAAAGGCAAGGAGGGTCAGTGGCCTAAGATGAAAGGGCAGCAGAAGCCATTTTCTACTGTTTATATGTGTGGTGTGAGGTTGTGTGGGACGAGCTGCACCACTAACCGTGTGCCAGGGTACACGTATGTACATAGGTTGGAGGACAGCTTTTAGGGGTCAGGTCTCCTTTTGCTGTGAATTCTGGAGCTCAGTCTGATCACCAAACTTCCACGGCAACAGTTTCCCTGCTGAGCCATCTCACTGTTTCTCCGGGAGTCTCTCTGGGGACTTCCCGCTGGTAAAGATCTGATTGTAGGCACCGCAGAGGAGCCTCGAGGGTTTGCGCACAGAACTGACATCAAAGTTTGGGTTTTAATGGGAGTTTTATTTCTTTGTTTCTTACAACCATTCTGATTGCTATGTGGAGAGTGGATTACAGTGACCCAAGAAAGGACACAAGGTTTCTGATGCGTTGCAGCTGATGGGACCTGCAGGTGAGATATTAGCACAGAGTGGTCCTAGGGAAGTGTGTGTCGGCCAGAGAGGGTCAGCTGCCGTGAGCGACGAGGCTGGTGGGTTTGAGTTGGAGTAGTGAGAGAGGGAGAACGAGGAGACATGATCCCCAGACGGTGTGTTCAGCTTCTAGGTGCATATTGTCGCCAGTTCCACGAAACAGCAGGAAGAGCAGAAAAGGGGTTTATTTTAGTTCTGAGGAAGTGAACGGGTGAACCTGCTCTGTCCTCTGTGGCTTGGTCCTGGAAACGTGACTGGAGCCATGTGGGAATGAATAGTGACAGTTGAAGAAACAACAGACAGACGTACAAAAAAGCTGGGGTTAGTGGGCTGTGCCTCCTCTGTAGAGGGCGGCACCTGCGCAACCTGGGCCCTCACTGACTTAGCCTTTTATTAAGTAGCCGCAGAGAAGGCGGATCCCTGTCTTGAGAGGAGAGCTTTGTGCGAAGCGGCCTTAGGTTGCAGTTGCCTGGGAGGAAGAACATTAGCCAACCTTTCTGGACGAGAAGAAGCCTCTGAGCCTATCCAGAGGAAGGCTTTGCCATTTTCATGGGTCAGCCAATGGGTTTTTGTGCCCATGTCAAAAATACATATCCACACCGGAGTCATCCATCCATCCACATCAGAGTGAGTGAGTGAGCGAGCGAGTCTCTGTCTGTCTCAGTCTCTCTGTCTGTCTCTCTCTCTGCTATGTTTAACTTGATCATCATGAGAAGATAAGAATCTTTCAGCTATTAACAAAGGCAGAAGAGAATATTCGTGAAAGAAGTTTAAATAGACCCAGCCGCGTTGAGCTCTCTTCCCTTTAAGCCGGGTGCATGATAACTGCATTGCAAGGTTCCCTAACTAAGTTTGTCGGTTCTTAACTCTTGCTTAAGCCGGTTCTTGCTTAGACCATTAGCTCAGGGTAACATCCAACACCTAGAATTTTATTAAGATTTTAATCGAAAGGCTAAAGTTTAGTTTATGATTCGACCGGCTCCTGCTCATAGTTTATAGCTTTTTAAAGTAAGCTACCTGGGTTGGTAGGGCTCTAGGCTGGGAGACGGGGAGGAAGCTGAGAACTCTCTTCTATTAAAGGAAGTTTTTATGCAGTGCTTTGAGTGAACCAAACTTTTGAGGTACAGGAAATGAACTTTTATTTGAAAGTGGGTTAAGACCAGACTGTGGCAACATTCTGGTTTTGTTTTTGTTTTGTGTTTTTTTCTTTCTTTTTTTTCTCCCCTGTAGCTAGCTGCCTGAAACGTGAAGTACTTTTGGTATGAAATGCCAAAGATGGGGCTGGAGAGATGGCTCAGTGGTTAGAGCACTGACTGCTCGTCCAGAGGTCCTGAGTTCAATTCCCAGCAACCACATGGTGGCTCACAATCATCTGTAAAGAGATCTGATGCCTCTACTCGTGTGCATGAAGACAGCTACAGTGTACTCATATACATAACATAAATGAAAGAAAGAAAGGAAGGAAAGAAGGAAGGCAGGCAGGTAGGCTGGCCAAGGAAAAGCTTCCAGTGGTAATGGAGAGTAGTTGGGAGTCTGTGTTGAAGGGCAGTTAGGGTTTGAAGACTGAAGACTGGATGTGGAAGTGTGGAGAACCCCTTCTGTACGCTTGACATTTCTGGTCCTTTAGTGGCCCTGTGCTGAGGGTGAGCCCAGCCGTGATTCAGAATAACTTGCAACCTGAGACCCAGCTTCAGCACAAACTTGCAGCTACCCGGCCCCACCATGTCCCATTCGGGTAGGGCAGTGAGTGGAGATGAGGAGCCACGCTTTGCTTGGTGTCCTTTATTGATCGCCCATTGACTTTATACCCAGTTTCAGTGTCTTCAGTGGTGATGTAGAAGCCTTGTCACCTCCCTGTGTAAATTGGAGTAATACAGTAAGTTTCTCATCTCTAGTGTTGAGGGAAATGGGAATTCATGGATTTTGCTCATTCGTGTGTTTAAATGCTAACCCGTAAGGAGTCCTCCTAAAGACTGAATTGTTGGCGTTCAGAGCATAATAGGTAGGCATTTTGTGTGTGATTTAATGGCAGCACTGTGTTTTAGGTTGATTTATTGTGTATGGGTCTTTGGCCTGCATGTTTATCTGTTTACCATGTGTGGGCCTACGGTACCCGCTGAGGCCAGAAGTGGTTGTTGATTCCATGGAACTGGAGTTACAGATGTTTGTGAGCTCCCATGTAGGTGTAGGACTTGAACTTAGTCCTTTGGAATTGTAACGAATGCTCTCAACTGCTCAGTCACTTCTTCCACCCTAGCTCTTTAGAGAGAGGTAGAGAGGGTAGTGATAGGGAAGGGAGGGAGGGTGGGTGGGAGGGAGGGTGGGTGGGAGGGAGGGGAGGATGAATCTAAGGCATTTAGACACTCGAGCAGTTGACATTTCTTGAGGCCCATTTTGTCTTTGTAAGCTGTAAAAGATGGATGGGTATAACCACGACTCCTTGCCTTAGTTTTTGGTTATGGTTATAAACTCAGAACTATCTTTTTCTGAGGCAATATATTATAGCTACTTTATTTAGCTCAGTTTATTTAGTTGACCATCTAACAAAAAAAGTTTCTAAAAAATTATGTAAAAAGATTAGTAAAAAGAATTGTAGGCAAATGCTAGCAGCAAACCACTGAACTGAGATCGGGTCCCAGTTGGAGGAATTAGAAGAAGGATTGAAGGAACTGAAAGGGTTTGCAACCCCATAAGAACAACAGTGCCAACCAACCAGAGCTTCCAGGGGCTAAACCACTACCCAAAGAGTACACACGGCAGACCCATGGCTCCAGCTGCATATGTAGCAGAGGGCAGCCTTGTTGAGCACCAATGGAAGGAAAAGCCCTTAGTCCTGCCAAGGTTGGACGCCTCTCCCCTCCCTCCCCCCGCCAGTGCCCAGTGTAAGGGAAACTGGGGTGATGGTGCAAGGGGGGTGGTTGGGGAGGGGGAGCCCCCTTATAGAAGAAGTTGAGGAGGATGGGATAGGGGATGTATGGCTGGGAGACCGGGAAAGGGAATAACATTCGAAATGTAAATAAAAATATCCAATAAAAAAAAGAATTATAGTGATGTTTTGACCTAGGCTTAAAATGGAGGAAGGGGCACAGGTTTGCTGAGCCTCCTTCCTGTCTCTGTCTCTGACCTGTTCAGGTTCCTCCTCCACCCTCCTAGCTTGGCTCATCGAGAGCATGCATTATGTGTAAGCTTAGCATTTTATTTTATTTTAAACTTTGGATTATCTCAGTGATTACTCAGCAGAGTGTTTCTGTTTTGCTAACTGACAAAAAGTATCCGGATTCTTATACATGGGTGTGGTGGGCGTGGGGACTCACAGGCTGTTGTAAAATAAGAATTTGACATTGTATATCATGTTTTTAAAAACAAGCCTTTCTTCCCACTTGATCTCCTTTCAGAAACTCATTCTGCTTAGATGGTGAGAATTGTGGGAGCGAATGTAACAATGACATTAATGTAACAATGGATTAGCTGATAGATTCATATTTTTAATGTACCATTAACATCCCCAGTAGAAAGCATGGAGAAGTGTCCTGATCTCCTCACGTGTGGTGATGGTCAACTTTGGAGAGTCTAGTTTTCCTACTTATTTTAGAAAAGTCAGTGTTGCAAACTTTCGTCCCTGATGAGAAGTAGCACTGTCTCTGGACCCTTGTCACCATTGCCTTCAGGAGGGGCTCTGGGACTCTAGAAGTCTCGCTGCTTCAGTCCTTCTCTCCGGGTATTGGTCAGAAAGTGGGTGCTGGATGAAATGGATGTGCCCAGGAGGCAGGCGTGGGGACAGCAGGGAAACTATGCTGACCTAGTGGGACACATCAATTCCAGTTTCTGTGCCTGAATAAGTTGGTTTCTATCTGTCTCAAGGAGTTGAGGCTGTACTAGATTATTCCATGACTGTGTGGGCCTCGTAACATTTCCTGTTGTGTGGTACATGGTTGTGGAAAAAGACACTAATCTTCGACATAGGTATACTAATGAGATGATATAAAATTTTTATATTTTATCTTATAAAATGTAAAGGGCATTTTATTCTATTTATATAACATTTTCTTGATAATTATATAATATTGAGATAAATAAATCATTTTTAGGAAAAATACACAGGAAAGAAACAGCACAGGAATGGGTGGGTTTGACCTGTAGGCTCCTCCCTGACTGGTCCAGCACTTCCCATCCGTGCCTTCCCTGTGCCGGGGGCAGGAGCTGTGTTGTCAGCTCGAATTGCTCTACTCAACAGTAAAACCTGGAGTTTTCTCTACAGACTAAATGGTGGTGTTATGCTTCAGTGCTTTCCTGAGGAACTTAAGAAATAAGAGACTGCTAATTAGAAAACCAGCCTTCTTGTATTTATGTCTCTTGTAAATGAAATGCAGCTCATTTCCTTCGCTGTTGAGGTCATTTCTTTCATATCCCTCCTCATTGCTGATGATGTACACACACGCACCGGTTCCTGCTGTTTCCCCTCTGACCTCTCACCTATTGGTGTCAATCTCCCTCTCCTTTTTCTACTGATTTCTCTTGAAGAACATCTTTGGGTTTTCAAAGTTAAGTGTTAAAGTCAGTGTCTGTCCTCATCTGAACCACAAAGGGTGCTAATATAGAACTTGAAAGTTTAAAACTTTGTCTACCAATCATGCATGTGGTTGTGTTCTTGTCTGTAGTCAGTGACTCTCTTCTGTGCTCTTGCTCAGTTGCCCACAGCAGCCTTCCTCGCTGTCTCGTAACTGTGACACTGACATTAGTGTTTTCCAGGGACTGCTCTGACTGTTCTTACCTCCTTCTTTTTCCTCTAGATTTTCAAAAGAAACAACCAGATGATGATTCCACCCCAAGTACAAGTAACAGCCAATCAGATTTGTTTTCTGAAGAGACCACCAGTGACAACAGCAATACCTCCGTAACCACGCCAACTCTTAGTCCCAGCCAGCAGTCGCTCCCGACAGAACTGAATGTAACTTCACCGAGTGAAGAGGAATGTAAGTCTGTAGCATGAGAGGCATAGCACACAGGGAGGTCATCCTCAGTGCCTTGGTCATGAAGGCTTAACCTCAGGTTGTTTCAGACAAGTGTGTGGGTGTGCAGTGCTGTGCTTAGCAAGTCAGAGAGTAAGTGCAGCCACTCCAGAGACCGGGAGGTCTTCTCAGGACTAGCCCTCTGTTCCTGTGTGAGAGCATGACGTTTGTGGACCAGTCTGCACCAGCGGCTGTCAGCGCTGGCTTCACATTAGAATCCATTCGGGATATTTAAAGAAATGCTTTTTATTACATTTTTGAGTATTTGTGGGTGTAGGTACACTTGTCGTGGTTCATGTAGAGGGCAGAGAGAGGACAGCGTGCAGGGGTCAGTTCTGTGCTTCTGCCATGTGGGTTCCAGGGATGGAGGTCATCAGGCTTGGTGACAAGCGCCTTTACCCACTGAGATACCTCACCAGCACTCCGCTGAGGATTTAACAATCAGTTTTTATTATCGTCCCTGAGCCTAATTTAACTTGCTCAAAGAGAAGGAAGCCCAAAGACTTAGCTCTTAAAGTTTATAGAGAATTCTAATGTACACCAAACATTTCGAATCACCGGTCTTGGGAACTTAAACCCGATCTAGAACTTAGATTGAACTCTTGCCTCTGCTAACTGGCCTTGACTAAGTTTTAACTTAGGTTATAAAAACACAAACTATATGAAGAAAGGAGATACTTTTTTATTCTTGTTTAATATTTTAGTGTGTCTGCGTGCGTGCGTGCGTGTGTGTGTGATGAATATGAGGATGTAGGGGTATAAGTGAGTAGGCAGGTACCTCTCTCTCCTGTTAGGCTGGGCTGGGGAATTGAACCCGGTTAGTCAAGCCTGTGTTTAAGTACCTCTATTCATTGAGCCATACCACTGGTCCTCTTGTTATTCTTAGATGTGATATGTAACCTTTATAATGCTACAACTATTTCTTTTGGGACACAATGAAACTCATAGTATTTGTTCAAAATGAGGAAGATATTATGACATAATAGTTTTTGCCTCTCATGCTTTTCTTAAGTTTCGAATTTAGTGTTTCAAGCTTAATGGATATTTAGAAATGTAATAGTTTAGGCTATCCAGTCTACTAATTTGGGAAGGGTAGCAGGGAAAAAAAATTTATTTAAATGCTTTCATGTGTTACTGAATTCAGTTATTGAGAATATAAAGCAAAGGAGGTAATTTAAAAAGCTTATTGTTGAGTGGGGACATTTAATATATTTGTTATTTTAAATCAATAGGAGTGAATAGTCCTCTTCTTCATCTTCAAGTAAAGCAGTGTCGGGAGACCTAGAATGTGGCTAAGATCTTAAATCGCACAGGACAGCTCTACACCAGAAGTGATCATCCCAGTGCTGTCAGGATGCCGGGGTTAGAAACCTGACACACAGCTGTGTGCACTTACGTTAGTAGGCCAGCCTTTATAGGAATGCCATTGAGAGGCACTGGCTCACTCTGACATGACACCGAAGGCAGGATGTCGTAAAGAGACACTTTAACATGGGGCTGGTTATTCCTTCAGGGCCATTCATGAGGAATGAAGTTGGAAATGTTGCTTAATGTCCAGCCAAGCCACTGGGACTTGAAATGATAGCTATGGCTCTAACGAAGAGAAAGTGTCACTGTTCTTTTGAAGAAGCAGTCTGACAGTATTGAGAACAGGGATAGCTTTTGACATTCTAGAAGGGGAGATTTGAATATTACAACTTGTTTAATGGAACTAGGAAGGGTGTGAAAATCATCTCAGAAGAGACGAAGAATGTTAACGGTATGTCAAGGAAGTGGATAGTTGTACTTCCTCCCTTCTGGTTTGGACGGCCTGTCCTTCTCTTGCACAGTTGCTTTGGCTAGGGCTTCTGGCCTTCTTGTCTATTTTCAGATGCTAGGGAAATGGGCCCCACTTCCCCACTGGTTGTGGTGCTGTGTGTGTGCACATACGACCTTGATTGTGTTGTCATACAGTCTTCTCTGTATGTGCTCTTCATCAGAGCTTTCATTGTGAGAAGTGTTTATCTTCCTTTGTTTGTATTTTGAGAGTCTCGTTCTCTAACCGAGCTGGTCTGAAGCTCACAGCAGTCCTGCATCAGCCCCCTGAGAGCTGGCGTTGCAGGGGAGAGCCACGGTGCTGGATAGGACGTTGAAGTTTCCTATCTTTGTCTGTCTGCTGCTGTTCTTTCTGCTGGTGTGGTACACAGACGCACTGGCTTCCCGGTTGTGAACCATCCTGTGTCTGTCTGGAAGCTGGGTCCTGGTCATGGGTCATGGTTTGTATTAAGATTTGTTGTTTTTTTTGTTTTTGTTTTTTTTTTTTAATCAGAGATAGTAATCTTCCTTTTGTGCACGTGTCCTTGTCTGTTTGGGTGTTGAGGTAATATGGTCTTATATATGAGTTTGAGAGACTTCTTCTTTAAGTTTTTGGAGTGGGTTACAATGTTTGGTGTAACCTTTAGAGGTTTGGTAGACTGCACAGCGATGTCTTCCATTTCTTTTCTGCTACTAAGTTTTGCTGGCTAATCGTAGTCAGTTTAGATGTTCTGTTTTCATGGTTAATGGAGGATTTTACCATCTTTTGGATGTCCAGATTGTGGGTGAATAGTCATTTGTAATATTTGAACTATTGTAATATAGTTCCAGATGATTCTTTCTATTTCTGCGCCATCATTTTATTGTCTCTGATTTTATTTATTTGACCCTAATTTTCCCCCTTATTTTTACTATTGTTGATTTTTTTTTTTTAAACATTGTTGTGCTTCTCCTTCCCCAACCCCCTAGGTCCTAATTTTGTTTGTTTCTGCTTTGGTTCTCCCTTTCCTTAATAATTTCCTGATAGGTATTTTTGCTTTTCTTGCTCCTTAAGTTATCTTTTTAAGTCTCTTGTTACAATCAAATTTCTTTCCTTTGGGTTTTGTTCTGCTGTGTGACAGGGTCTCGTCTTGTTGCTGTCCTTAGTTTGTGTCACCTGACACATGCTACAGTTACTGACAGGAGGGAGCCTCCATGGAGAAAACGGCTGCATGAGGTTCAGCTGAGGGCACTTTGCTAATAGTGATTGATGGGGGAGGGCTCAGCTCCTTGTGGTGCTGTCCCTGGGCTGCTGGGCCTGGGTTCTGTAAGAGAGCAGGCTGAGCAAGCCATGGGAGGCAGGGCAGTAAGCAGCACCCTCCATGGCCTCTGCATCAGCTCCTGCTTGCAGGTTCCTGCCCCACTTGAGTTCCTGTCCCAGTTTCCTTTAATAATGGACGACAATTTGGAAGAGTAAGCCAAATGACCCCTTCATCCAGTTTGCTTTTGATCATGGTGTTTTGTTTACCTCAGCACTAATCCTAAACAAGACAAGTTGCCCAAGCTGGTGTCCGACTCCTGGAATTTCCTTTAGCATGTGGCATTAATTCCCAAATGATGTTATGAGGACATCAGTTTTTGTTCTGAAATTTTGGCTAAGATGTCCTTCGCTTTCTTGAAAACTGGTTTCCAGTGATGCTGTGCACACCAGAGATTAAAAAATGGAGGTTGGGGGTGTGGTGTGTATTTGCAGTTAGAAGTAAGTCATCATTTCTAGGTTGTAATGCCTTTTAACATGTCCCATTGTTGGCTCTGGCAAAGTCTGAACTGCTGTCTGCAAAGTGAATATCACTGCCACCAAGTAGATAAGCTTTTTATTTGATTTTCCAATTAAATTTCTAGTAATCTGTAAAGGGAGCCCGTTTGCCCCTTTTCAGATGGCTTCTGTAGCAGGGCAGATATTGGGCATACCAGGCTGGCAGCTTCCAGTAAAGTGTTTGGAAAATATTACCTATTAAAAATAGTTTATGGTTTCCTGCTGGGCTGGCTTTAAGTGAAATATGGAGGGGCGATTTATTTACAGTTCTCTCTGTATTTGCCTCTTTCTTCCCTTTTCTCTAATGAAGCTCGAAACATCAAGCCGTTTATCAGAGATAATTATACAACAGATGGAGCTTTTCTGATATATAATGGTCTCAAAGTGGAAGATTCTCTCCCGTAATAAAGAAAAGCCCAAACTTTAAATGTCTCGTGATTTTAATTTAAAGTTTTTTCTCTGGTACATTTATTTATTAATTCTAAACCTGGTTCTGCAGAGCACGCTGCCTTCACTGGCCTTGTTCTGATCGACTGCTAGTTCGCAGTGCCGTGTGGGGTGTCCCTTATGTGCTTTGTTGTCAGATAGCTGTCATTCAGGGATGGTTGTTTATGGTCTGTGTGCAGGACTTGAGTGTTTGCCTATTCAAACTGTTTCTGCTCTGCCTTGTTGAGGTCCCTGCAGTGTAATTTGACCTTTAACCTGTCAAAAATAACCTGTTAAAGCACAAGCACCGTCTGCAAGGGCCTCACCTGCTGCCTCAACCTCAGATCCTGCCTTCAGGCAGTCACAGGAAACAGGACCGCACTTTCGGATTTTAGGTTAAGAGAAGTGACGCATTTGCCTAGTCATGTTCTTTGCTTATTTAGGCTCCCCCAACCCCCTTGCTCGTGTAGCGATGCCTCATGTACTCTGATAATAAGTCTTTGTTAAATACAGTAACGGGAAGTTGTACAAGTGAACAACTCTCGCATCTCCTATTTTGTGTTGTCCTTCCTTTCCTACCGGACTGTGCATGTGCTGCCTGCCCGCTCACACCATAGCCTGTGTGTGTGCTGCCTGCCCGCTCACACCATAGCCTGTGTGTGTGCTGCCTGCCCGCTCACACCATAGCCTGTGTGTGTGCTGCCTGCCCGCTCACACCATAGCCTGTGTGTGTGCTGCCTGCCCGCTCACACCATAGCCTGTGTGTGTGCTGCCTGCCCGCTCACACCATAGCCTGTGTGTGTGCTGCCTGCCCGCTCACACCATAGCCTGTGTGTGTGCTGCCTGCCCGCTCACACCTTAGTCTGTGTGTGTGTGTGCTGCCTGCCCGTTCACACCATAGCCTGTGTGTGTGCTGCCTGTCTGCTCACACCATAGCCTGTGTGTGTGCTGCCTGTCTGCTCACACCATAGCCTGTGTGTGTGCTGGCTGCCCGCTCACACCATAGCCTGTGTGTGTGCTGCCTGCCCGCTCACACCATAGCCTGTGTGTGTGCTGCCTGTCTGCTCACACCATAGCCTGTGTGTGTGCTGCCTGTCTGCTCACACCATAGCCTGTGTGTGTGCTGGCTGCCCGCTCACACCATAGCCTGTGTGTGTGCTGGCTGCCCGCTCACACTGTAGGCTTGGCCATCAGGCTGACTGCTATGGTTTGCAGTGTTTAGGCCAAATAGCCATTAGTGTATTTATCAACAGCCCTTAAGTTTTTTATGCCAGTATTATTTATGTTAATCCCTTAGTGGGCATAATTTATGAATTAACCTTTATTGTAAATATGGATAGGATACAGAATTTGATACTGCCTGCAGTTCCAAGTATCTTTTGGGGAACATTAAAGGATAGCCCCTACAAATTAGAGGGACTATTAGAATATGGTCCATTTTATCCAGGTTTCTAAATTATTCAGAAAAAAATTATACATTATTGGTAATGTTAAAAAATTTCTTCCACTAATGGTATTTTAAAATATATTATTACAAGCATACAAACTAAAATCGACTAGTGTGTATATCTGTGTCTCTGTGTGTGTGTCTGTGCACTCATGTGTGGTGTGTTTGCATGATGTGTAGGCTAATATGTATATGTGGGCACATGGTGGGGTGTGTGGTGCATGTGGAGGCTCCAGATTGCCATCAGTGTCACTTCAGTTGTCCTGTGTCTTTATTTGTTCCGAGTCATGGATCCAGGCTCACCTACTCTGCTAGTCCTGCTCGCTGACTTGATCCAGGACTGCCTCTGCCTCTGTGCGATGGCGATAGGCAGTCTCGCCAACCCAGATTGTAGCTGGGTGCTGGGGTCTAAACTCTGGTTCTCATGCTTACACAGCAAGTATGTTTACTCACTAACCCAGCCATCTCCCCAGCCCTAATTTTTTAGCAATAAATTTAATTTTTAACAATTTATTTATTTATTTGCCAAATGCTGCTCCCTCTACTAGTCTCTTTCTTACAGAATCCCTTGCTCTCATTCCCCCCTAAATTTTGAGTTCCCTGCAGTTTATAGTTCCTAATTTACCTCTATGATCAATATGTAGTTAACTGGAGAAATGTTAAATCTGGGAGGTTGCTATCGGCACTCTTTTTATAGGATTATATCCACAATCTCTCCTTGCTTCTGCTGTTTTCCCAGTACAAAACAACCTGCCAGGGGAGTGTGCCAGTGGCAGTGACGTCAGAGAGGGGATTCTCTCACCAACTCCCTGCTTGCACTGCGGCAACCAGATTATTTTTTAAGTAATACTTTTATTCTTTGAAAATGACATGCACACATGCAGTGCATTTTGCCGTATCTATTTCTCGTTTTCTCCCCTTCCCAGATCCTCCCCCACATCGTCCTCCCAGATTCTTAACCTTGTGTCAGATGGCCTCCCAGACCAGCCCCTCGTGTGCAAACCTGCCTGCTTGTCAACCAAACTGAAGCTTTGCTTGCCCAGAATTCACCCGGCACTCACAGAGCCATTCCACGCCTGCTTCCTGTGGCTCAGCTCAGAATCCTTTCATTCACCCTGACTGTTCCCATTACGGAACTCCTAGACCACTTACCTGTGACACTCATTCCCAAATTGTCTTTTATTGTTACCTTTTAGATGGGTTCTCATCGCTCTCCCAGCTTAGAGTCCAGGCTCCAAAGAGGCAAAGACTCTGCTTCACTCAGTCCTCCTCAGCTTCAGAGCACCCAGCATGGTGCTGTGCGGGCAGTGTTCAGCCAGTTCTTACGTCAGTGTGCAGAGATGCTTTACTGGATATTTGTGTGCTCTTCAGAACTACTTCATATGGCCAGGCAGTGGGGCGCACCTTTAATCCCAGCATTCAGAGGCAGGAAGAGATACTGTCTGTGTTTTGATACATGAACGATCTCATTGCTTGAATTTTCAGTAGCTCCTATTTAAGTTATTAATAATATAAATACATTTAATGTTTAATGGTAGAATTCAGTAATCTCAAGGCATAAACATTTTGAAGTTTGCGTGTGTCCTTGTGACAGTTCATCATTTTGAAGCGACAATTGTCTTTGTGTGCCTGTCTCACCCTGGGTGGGTAGCCATCTGCCTCTTGTCAAGTTTCTATCCAGGGTCTTAATTTTATCTTCTGAATTTCCCCTTTAACTTTCTTTTCTGCAAGAGAGAAGACTAGAGAACTTCTATTGTTTACTGTCCAGGCTCTCTAAGGCCTGAAACACAATGCGTTTGTTTCTGTAGCTTTCCCTGACGGCTGTAGTTTGTCCACTCACTGCTGATCTGACGTGGTTTTGAAGTGATCTTGTCAGAGAGGGATTCAGGAGATACCTTATTAGATTAATACTCTGTACTGGTCTGAAGGGAAAGGCCACGGTGAACATGTCATGTCACCACCCAGCCTCTGCAGCTGTCGTGTCTTTGGTGTAGGTACAGGAAACAGGTGACACTGATGACCTTAAACTAAACCCATGCTTTGTTTATGACACAATGTTTGGCTGAAAAGTCATTAAGAGAGGCATCCACTTGATGTGCTAGAAGTCATCATTTTAACTTTGCAGAAATATATTTTCCGTTTATTCAATTTTCTGAAAACTCAGAACTACCAGGGCCAAAACCAAAACAAAAGAAAACAAACCGTCTACCTTTATACTCGACATTCGGCTCCTCCACTGTTCCAAAGCCCCTTCACATTTCCATCGCTAGAGGTGCCACTCTAGAGAAGGGCTTGCAAAATTTCAGAATATCCAGTACAACCCTTTGACTACATGATTCAAATTGTGACATCCCAGTCACTCAGGCAAAGAGGAATTCCCTAAGACCTGGCAGTGTGGACCGTGTGCAGCGGGGCCTTTCACACAGGGACACTCTGCAGTGTGAGGGACTGAGTGAGCATCGAGGAGAGAAGACTTTTTTTGTCCCTGGCTCCTCTTAAAACTGCACGGCAGCCCCTGAGTCTGGATAGATGTCATTTCATTCTTCCCGAGGCCTCTTACTTAGAGTACACACAAGTCCTTTTCTGAGGTGGGCAGCTCTTTGCAGTTCCCATTGCAGATAAGATTCATGGGAATGGGGCTGGAGAGATGGCTCAGCGGTTAAGAGCACTGATTGCTCTTCCAGAGGTCCTGAGTTCAATTCCCAGCAACCACATGGTGGCTCACAACCATCTGTAAGGAGATCCGATGCCCTCTCCTGGTGTGTCTGAAGACTGCTACAGTGCACTTATATATAATAAATGAATAAATCTTTAAAAAAAAAAAAGATTCATGGGAATGGTCTTGATACTTTCGTTTTTATTTTATTTATTTTGTTATGTTTTCGAGTGTCTTGCCTGTATGCGTGCATGTGCACCATGTGCCTGCAGTGTTCATGGAGGCCAAAGAAGGCATCAGACCCATCCCACCCTACCTCCCCGCCCCCTGCCAGTACTCGGGTTAACAGTTGTGAGGGCCACTATGTAGGTTCTGGGAACGAAACCCAGGTCCTCTCCAAGAGCAGTGAGGGCTCAGTGCTGAGTGTCTGCATCAGTGTTAGAAAGTCAGATGGTGTCGGATGATAGAGGTGCAAATAATCACGTCCCATTCGGGCCTGAGGTAAGCCTGTAAGTCCTCAGAATCAAAGCCTAAAGTACACGGGCGACAGCCCCTGATTCCATATCCACATTAAACGTACTTCATTTTGAGGCAACAAAAGCAGTGTCTAAAATTAGGGGAAAAAATTTTAAACTTTCCTCAAAGGGGTTTTGGTTTTGACCCCCACATAACCTTCCTTGCTTCTTGTTCTGAGGTCTCGTCACATTCTCATCTGAACAACTGAGCCTGCACACAGTTAGCTGCTCTCCTAGAATGAGGCGAGTTTCAGGAAACACTGCAGTCTTTGTAGGGAACGGCAGAACCAGACTGTGCTGGTTGAGATCGGTGGTTAGCGTTCACATCAGCTTTCTCCCCTTCCGCGTGCACACACTTTCAGAATGGATGAGTCTCTGCCGAGGTGACGTGAAGGCTTGGCTTGGAAGGAGGGTAGGAGACCTTGAAGACCGAGCAGCGTGAGCGGTTCACTGTGGTGTCCCGTGAAGTTGTACGGTAGCACAGTGTCAGCGCCTCTGCCTTAGGACACCGCAGCCGGTGTGCTGCAAAGCTTGAATGCTGCCTTTTATAGGTTGTGTTTCACAAAAGTACTTTTGTATTAAGATGTAACTTTTTGAGTTAAGTGAAATGTTAACGTCTTTGTGTGTTTAAATTTTAGGTAAGTTCTTGGTCAATAGAGTACGTGTAAGCCAAGTGTGGTCACTTTAGACATAAACAGATCACTTGAGGACCGAGGCTTCGGAGCTTTCATGTTGGATTAACATGTAAATGTGGTTACAAAGCATGGCAGTTCTGGGTACTCAGTGGCGTGGCCTGGACTGTTTTATCGGATATAGCATGGTTTTGAACACTCATGAGCTAGGCGGCTTAGACCTCCTCTACCCTTGAAGCTCCTGACCTCAGTGCTTAGAGGCCAGCAGCGAGCATGGCCCCAGTGCTCTGGAAGGATCCATGAGTCCGGGTGTGGAGAGCACTCCTGACCTGGCTCTTAGTTTATGGTGCTGCTTTATGGGAAGAAGATGTGGGAAAATTTCATCTGCAGTGAGCAGTGTTTGTGGAACTGTCCAGTCACTCATTAAATGTTCCCGTGTTTTTCGTCAGCAGTGCTGTTCAGACTCAGTGATGTAGATAGATTAGGCACACCCTTCTGATTATAGTGACTTTTGAATTGCAGCTGAGGGTGACGGGGACTGAGGGGCTGTCTTTCTGAAAGGGTGACTTGTCTCTTCTGCAGCCAGGGCTTCCCCTGCTTGTCCTCGCTGTCAGTGCTTTGCTGTTTAAAGTCACCACATTTGTGTTGCAGGCTTTCAGAGAAGGGACTTCTTTATCACTCAGGAAATAGAGTATGTGAATATTTGTATAGGTTTCTGTTTTCGGCATGACCACAGCAATATCGAGTTTACGTTTGCATTGCTCAGTCTCCTCTGAAAAGCTCCATCAGCAAACTGGCTGTGTGACTGCTGGGTCTGTCTGAGGTCACCGTTAGAGTGGAGAAGCGAGAGCTTCTGGAAAGTAAACAGTGTGCGGATCATGATGGAGTGAGATTGACCAGCTGGTTAGAAACGGATGCTACGCTTCTAATAAGCCCACAGTGCCTTTCGTTGGGAATTAATTAGATACTGTTATGTAAATGTCATGTTAATTAAGCAAGAAAATTGAAGTGTTATAAATCTGCTCAAAGAGTGGATATTTTTGTGTATTAATGTTTTGCAGTTACCTTGGAAGGGCTGATAGTGGAATATTGGATTATTGAGCTTCTGGCCATTTTAGCTGACTGACTTCTTGACAGTCCATTTTTTTTAATTGATGTGCTTTAGCACATGATTTAACTACAGGCGATGAAAGCTGGTGGGACCAGGAGCCAAAAATAACCAGCCGTGGTAGCTGTTTCAACAGAACATTTTAGAGGACATTGTTGGTCTCTACTTGGAGATAAAGGAGAAATGCTGTTTTCCATGTTGGTTTTGCCTTGGGTTTTGAGTGCCGGAAGTGAGCGTTGCTTGTCCGTGGTGGCTGTGGGCTGAGCCTGTGCTTCCTACTCCTTGTAGTCACGGTTGTCTGGTGACCTGTGGCGCTAACTGCACTCTGAAGTATCTTGAGCATGGCTGTTTTACGTATCCAACAACTCTAGGAGACTGAAATTTCCAGAATTTTGCTATTTCACTTTGGAATGTGAGTGTTGACAGTTAATGGCATACTTTTTTATAGTCCTGATTTTTACAGTTAGAGCAGTAGTTCTCAACCTGTGGGTCAAGACTCCTTTGAGGGTCGAATGACCCTTTTACCAGGATTGCCAAAGACCATCAGGAAACACATGTTTATATTATAGTTCATAGCAGTGGCAAAAGTGTAGTTATGAAGTAGCAATGAAAATAATGTTACGGTTGGGGTCACCACCACAGGAGGAACTGTAATAAAGGGTGGCAGCACTAGGAAGGGCAGGGGCCCCAGGCTACAGTGAGTGAGTGTACATTAGCTGCATCTCAAAGAACTGAGATCAGTACTTCACAGGAGAAGACCACTGCTCTGTTGGGTATGCTGTGAAATGTCTCTGCTTATTGGGAACACTGAAGTTACCATTTCATAGTGTTCTTGATACGTCACATTCGGTCCTGCATTCCATGTGACACCTTTAATATCAGCATAGAGACAGCCCTGGGAGAAGAGAAAGACTACACAGACTTCCTGATTACGAAGCATGGCAGGCAGCGTTATTCACTTGTAAATCACAAAGTAAATGGAGAAGGAGTCCTGCGTATAACATCAAATGCAATATGCGAGTCTGTTATTAGACCTCGAGATAATGAAGAATCTAGGGAAAGTTAGTCACTTTGACAAAGGAAATAAAAAAGCATGCACACTGGTCGACTGCCTGGCAGTTGAGGTTGCGTTTGTGAGACAGGTCTTTGGGGTAGAGCCTAGGCTGATCTTCAACTTTTAGATACACCTTTCTCAGCCTCCCGAGCACTGAGATTGTGGGCGTGTGCTACCACTTAAGCTCAGGAATCCCTTGCTTCCCTGAAAGCCGGTCTTAGTTAGGCTTTTTATTGCTGAGACAAACACCAGGGTGGAAAGCAGATTGGGGAGGAAAGGGTTTGTTTGGCTTACACTTCAATGTCATGGTTCATCACTGAAAAAAACCAGGACAGGAACTCACACAGGGCAGTTTCCAAAGGCAGGAGCTGGTGCAGAGGCCTTGTATTCTAGAACACAGGACCACCAGCCCAGGGATGGCCCCACCCACAATGGGCTGGGCCTTCCCCTGTCAATCACTAAAGAAAAGGCCTTACAGCTGGGTCTTATGGAGGCATTTTGTCATTTGAAGTTCCCTCTTTTCAGATTACTCCAGTTTGTGTCAAGTTGTGTGTCAAGCCAACAGGAGCCCAACTTATTAAATAAGAAACCTTGTGATTTTTTTTTTTTTAAAGATTTATTTATGAGTACACTGTAGCTGTCCTCAGACACACCAGAAGAGGGCATCAGATCCCATTACAGATGGTTGTGAGCCCCCATGTGGTTGCCGGGAATTGAACTCAGGACCTCGGGAAGAGCAGTCAGTGCTCTTAACCACTGAGCCACCTCTCCAGCACAAGACCTTGTGACTTTAACATAGAAACACTCAAACGTTACCTTTCTGAAGCTGCCACTGTACAGGCTACAGATGTGACCCAGAGCCAGTGGCAGTGACTGTAGCTTGTGCTGTGACGATCACTTCACGAGCCTCCTGGTTTCCCGGATAGCAGTGCGTTCCTAGAACTGAGGGGCTCTGAGCCCAGCACTGAACTTTCCCCTGTGTCCATAAAAGGATCCTCTGGGCTGCCCAGCGGGACACACTCTGGTCTGAGCCAGCATCTGGCTGGGCTCCCATCTTAAAATTCTGAGCACTAAATATTAAAGCCCTTTGGCATCACCAGTTTCCTTGAGCGTCTGTGGGTCACAGGTTGTGGTTTTAATTGCCCTGCCTCAAAGTATATTTACTTTGTTTCTGGTTTTTTTTTTTTTTTTTTTTTTCCCGGTTTTGTTTTTTTTTTTTTTGTTTCTGGTCTTCACGAAGTCCCCCAGAGTCACACAGTGTGCCCTCACCTCACCCTTTGTACTGAGGATTCCATCCTGCTTAGAACAGGAGTGGAACAGAGCTCGCGATACATTGTAGGTGCAATTTGACCCTTGTCATCAGCTCTCAGTACCATTTTGTTGACTGGAACCATGTGGGGGCACATACAGAGTTCTTGTTGGTGGAAACCCTTCCCATAATTGTGCATATCTATTAGCAGTTGGTTTGTAATTAATTGTATAAGAGCACGTGTTATCCTCTCTACTGCCTGCTCTGACTGTCCTGCAAGGCTGTGTGGCTTGGTTGGATGGTGGTGTGCACACCCTTAAGCCGAGCACTTGGGAGGCAGAGGCAGGCAGATCCTGTGAGTTCCAGGACAGCAAGGGCGGCACAGAGAGACGCTGTGTCAAACATGCACACGGTGCCCGTGATTTAGATGACACACAGTGTAGCACACACAGGGTGTACTCACAGGCTTTTGATGAGTGTTCCATAGGTTACTGTCTGTGGGATATGTTGTCATCGCTGGTTATTATGTCAGCTTTTCGGGGCTCAGCTGTGCTTGCGTGTTCGTTACTCTGATGGAGTGAATGCACTGGTCTAGGCTGCTGGGTTAACGAGCTCTCTGGGGGACTCTGTTGTGGTGATGCATGCTGACTGTGCTCTGCAGCTATAAGGTTATTTGCATTTTTTGCCAAAGCCTACTGAGATTTATTGACTAGGAATATTTTTTTAAGAGATAAACTCTTAACCTTCAGGTGAGGTAAAATTTCTTTTACGTGATAATCACCTGGGCTTTTGCAGGCTTGGCGTGTTTGTTCATTCATGGGTTGCTGATGCTTCTTTTGTTGTTTGGTTCCAGTACTTGTCTCTCCTCCTAGTTTTCCTGGATGGCTTCTTTGATGTTCTTTAAGAAAGCGTTCTGATACACTCTCACTGACTTCTCCACCATGTATCCAACTTAGAAACATGCACAAGTGTCCTGCTCACCTGATTTACTCTGTAAAGAATTCCAGTTACCGCTTAGGAGCCTGTGTCTCAAAAAGTTATGTGTGTATGTTTTGCCTTCTGTGTGTGTGTGTGTGTGTGTGTGTGTGTGTGTGTGTGTGTGTGTGTGTGTGTGTGTGTGTGTAAGCACTGTATCTGTGCCTGCGGAGGCCAGAAAGAGGGCATTGGATTCCCTGGCTGGGGGTCAAACCTGGGTCTGCTGAAAAAGCAAGTGCTGTCAGACACCGCCACCTCTCCAGCCCCGGAGTCTGCTCTACAGTGTCTCAGAAGATATTCTAATGTTTCAGTCCAATGGTTGTTCTATAATTCATTCTAATACAGCTTGAGTATCTATCTTAATTTCTATTGCTATGTTAAGCACCACGACCATTAGCAACTTGAAGAGAAATGGGTTTATTTCATCTTCCAGCCTGGGGTCTTCATCATCCAGGGAAGTCAGGACAGGAACTCAAGGCAGGAACCTGGCTGCAGAAACTGATGCAGAGGTCATGAAGGGGTGGTGGTTACTAGCTTGTTCATCATGGATTGCTCACCCTGCTTCCTTATACCCTCCAGGACCCCCTGCCTAGGGGTAGTGCCACCTACACAATGGGCTTGGCCCCTTCCACATCAATCCTCCTTCAATAAAATGGACCTCGGCTTGCCTGCCGCCTGTTATGGCGGAAGCATTTTCTCAATTGAGGTTTCTTCTTACTAAAATGACTCTTAAGTTGTGTCAAGTTGACATAAAACTACTTAAGACAGTGCCCCTAATCCAAACATCCAAAGTGGTCCAAAATCAGACTTGGGAGACAGAAAAGATAATTCCACATTTGATTTCATGTCCTGGGCCACTAAAATGCTGTGTTCAGTTAGCTGAGGGTGTGTGTACAGGGCCTGGGTGAAGTATAATAGAATGTGACGTTCAGTCTTGGGACCTCCTGTCCTCAAGATGACTTTATGTAATAGTCCACAACCCACTAAAACAACCAACCAGCCAAACAAACAAAAAACCCAAATACAAAATATTTTTGATCCTAAGTATTTTGTATAAAGGATTCTCAACCTGTATTCCATTCTTTGAGTTCCCTTTATATTATACCTCCATTAAAAGGTTTTAAAAATCTATTTGCCTCCATAATTAATTCTGCCAGCCCATATTTTAAATTCATGAGTGTTGTAAATGGCCACTGTGGTGAGACACAGCAGAAAGCCTCACGGTTTGTAAAGCCTTTTGCAGAGATAGTCTGCCATGAACTCCCTGGCTTTTGACACCTTTTTGTTCCTTTTTGATGGGAAAGAAATGGGAATGTTGCCATTGGCACATAACAACAGGATATGTGGATTCTGGACCCACAGTGTTTTGGAGAGCCCTAAGCCAGAGTCTAGACCAGTCTGGAGAAGACAGGCACGTGTGGTTGGCTCACCGCCTCTTCTGTTACTCATTTTCAAAACGCAGGTGCCCTTGTAAGCACCTCAGATTTTAATACGTGTTATTATATACTCCTCTGCTGAGGGCAACATTTGCAGGAATAAACACTCAGGTGAACTACCCTGCCCTCTGAGGTTTCTAATTTCTCTTGGCTCATTTTCCCGTTCTTGCGTCTTCCAGGGGATGTTGGTCAGTGACGTCCTTCCCCTTGCTTGGCTTTCCTTACCTGTTATGCTTTGGCACTTGGTTCTTCTTCTTGCACCACTGACTGCTGCTGTCGAGGCCCTTCAGTGCCTAAGTTCTGTCTTCCGAGTAAGCTGCAGCCCTTAGAAGTCTGAGACTGATCTGTGGGTGTGTGCGTTCTCTTGGAAGTGAACGGCAGGCTTACTTGGTTCTTCCCCCTCTTGAAGGATGTCCCTTATGTGTGCTCACCTTGTGAGGGTTGCTGCCCTTACGGCCTTGGTAAGGAAAGAGACTGGGCTGGTGCACACCTCCTTCCCATGACCTCGCTGACACTGCTCCCAGCAACAGGTCCTAGAGCTCTCTCATCTTTTCCGCCTTTCCGTGAGCGATTTCAGTGATAAAAGTCTACTCATAGATGACACAACACTGTGCCAAGTAACGGTTTCCCTCCATCAGTCACCCGACAAGGCTTTTCAGAGTAACAGCTAGCACTGCCTGTCTGTTCTCTTCTGTTCATTCGTGGTCGCCAACGTCGCTTTCCTGGGGCAAACTGAGAGTTACTGACTGGCCTTGATACAGCAGCTTCCTGTCTGCCTGGTTAGGACATAGTCATTGAGAGGTGTTGGGGGTAATCAGCATCAGCTTCGTGTTGTGTTGATAGCCCTTCTCCTACAAATAAAAGTGCTGGTTTCCAAGCCTCCTGCTAACTGACTCCTGTCCACACTGTCAGATCTCTGCGCCCACCAAGACCCCATGAAGACACATCAGTCATGCTTCTTAGAAGAAAACTAAATGTTCTCCCTTGATTAGAAGTGCTTTGTTTATATACGAAACAATCCTTAATTCTTCTGATAAGCTCTTTGCTATTCCATAGGGAGTGAGTGTCCTTCTTTGAGGCCAGTTTTACAGGGAATTCCAAAAATAGTGATCACGGAGATTTAAAAAGGGCACACATCTCCTCGGTTGCTTTGAGGAAGAACTCAGTTCCCCCAAATTTGGGTAAATTCTTCTCTCCTAGGTCTAAATTCTAATCAAATTTTCCTTTAACTTTTCAACATTGTGTGAGACTTAGGAATGTTTTATGAAAAGTACATTACACTCTGTAGAAAGACTGGAACTTTATAGAGTCAATGCTAAGCTAAAATATAAACTCCTTAGAGACTATGCCTGGTCCCCTCCTTCCTTAGAAGACTATGCCTGGTCCCCTCCTTCCTTAGAGACTATGCCTGGTCCTCTCCTTCCTTAGAGACTATGCCTGGTCCTCTCCTTCCTTAGAATACTCTGTGCCTGGTCCTCTCCTTCCTTAGAGACTATGCCTGGTCCTCTCCTTCCTTAGAGACTATGCCTGGTCCTCTCCTTCCTTAGAGACTATGCCTGGTCCCCTCCTTCCTTAGAGACTATGCCTGGTCCCCTCCTTCCTTAGAGACTATGCCTGGTCCCCTCCTTCCTTAGAAGACTCTGTGCCTGGTCCTCTCCTTCCTTAGAAGACTCTATGTCTGGTCCTCTCCTCTGCTGACGCTCCCAGCACATCTGCAGGGGGCCTGTCCTTTGTAGGTTTCTCATTCATCGTGGCAGCTATGGACATGTGGAAGGACCCTGACTGATGTGCCTACTTTTTTGTTTTCAGGTGGGCCATGCACAGACACAGCTCATGTCTCGTTAATCACACCAACCAAAAGATCCTGTGGTGCAGGTATGTACACCATTCTTACCCGAAATCTTCCAAGATGTCAGCCACTGGTTCTAACTTGGTATGTATACCCCAGGGGATTGTCTAATGATGTATTTTGTACTTGAGGTTGGGCAGAATTTGGTCAGAAGTGAGAGTGATGTTGCTAGGAGACATGCGGCCTGCATTGTGCTGGCAGCCAGGTCCAGCAAAGTGGGCATCAAAATTACCAACTCGATAAGACTCCAAGGATGGTAAGATATGAAACAGGCACGGAATACAGAGTATTGGGCAGTGTGTCTAAGTTCCAGACTCCTTTCAAACAGTGTTCAAATGATAGGTGACGACAGCATAAAGAAGCTGTATATGGAGGAAGCTAACATCCTGGTACTTGTCTCAGGGGCTTGTGAAGTTACTTGTTGATGCTGAAGCTGCGGGCGGGGTCTGCTGGATTCAGTGTTTTCACATGGACAGTGCCCAAACATCTTTGCATCTGTGACATTTTTATTAAGCATGAAGTCATGAATCTTGTAGACCTTTAAGAAGCAGACCTAAGGCCCACTGCTCCCTTAGCCTATAGCTTAATTTATTTTAAATGGTTTGCCATTCTAGTAACACTACCTGCTGTTTAAAATATCTAAGGTTTATATTCATATTATATTGTTTTCTAAAGGTCACAGTCGAGATGTTCTTCATAACTTAACTCAGTCCTTTTAAACTCTCAAAGAGAAACAGGATAAACTGTTTCCACGTGCAGCTTAAAGCCTTGGCTGCGGTGAGCACGGTTGTTGAGGACAGTATGCACACGATGTGCAAAGCTCTTAAAAAATTTGATTGACTCTGTCCTTGCCAGTGGCCGTCTTGGAGGCAGAGGTGTTTGAAAGTGTCCTGGCGTGCCATCAGTGCTCCTGTGCCCTGTGAGGAAGCTCTCCAGGCAGAGTCGTGTCTGCCCGAGTGAGGCACAGCGCACTTGCCCTGGAGTGCAATCAGTTGTGCTCCTGTCTGTTGGGAGCTTGGGAGAGTAGCTCTGAAGATGGATCTCATTGTGAATGATGGTGGGTGCTCAGGGCACGGAGAGGGTTTCCTGAGTAAGATGGCAAGCGAGTAGTCTGACAGGACTTGCCTGTCAGCCTTGCAGATGCTCGAGTCTGTGTCGTATTACATTACACTTATTGGATGCGTTTTTGTTTTGGTGGTATTTTCTTTCTTACAGTAAAAAGCTCGTCACTGATTAACATTTGGAAAAACAAAGGCACAAGTTTGGTGATAGTGTTTAGTAATGCACTTTATAAATGCTGTTTCTAAAACTAGGTCAGATTTCAGTTTTTTGTTTTTGTTTTATTCTTACAGAATGTGTGCTTTTTTTTTAAGTTGACATGTCAAGTCTGTTTATATCCATAACCGTATCTCCAGGTTCAGTGTAAGGAGAGGGCTATCTATAGCTCACGCAGTGCGTGCTGACTAGTTCATCGTTGTTATTTATGGCTGTAGTAGTTATGTTTTTATGTTATCAAAATACCTGGCCAGCATAAACTAGGGGAAGGAAGAGTTCAGTCCACTCTAGCAAGGAAGCTGTGTGGTATGGGGCAGAGCCTGCTGCCAGTCACAGCAGAGCCAGACGTAATCTGGACTTTTTTTGTGATGTTTGCTGCCATTCCAAGTTCTAAAGACACCACCATGGCTTTCAA
Organism: Rattus rattus; assembly: GCF_011064425.1. NCBI lineage: Eukaryota > Metazoa > Chordata > Mammalia > Rodentia > Muridae > Rattus > Rattus rattus. Next base: position 3,709,929 of record NC_046171.1, on the reverse strand, counting down.
AGACCACAAACGCTGGAGATTGCTGAAGGCATGAGCCTGGGGGTCATTCACATTGAAGCCAGAGTGTTCTGCTTCTAGTCCGTAAGACAGATCACCAACTTATAATCAAAAATCCCCAGTCTTAGCAGCCTCTATACAATTCAAAACCCTCAAATCTCACCTGAGACAGAAGGCAGACTTGTCACTGTGGCACCTATAAAATAAAATGTTCCCCAGAAAGTACATTTCCAGTACCCAGTCGAACAGAGTAAATAGTCCTCGCGGAGGTAAGGGGATAGAGCAGGAAAGAGTGTTGAGACAAACATCGCAGGGGAAATCCCAACCTGTTGGCCCTGTGTCCTCCACTCAGGCTGTGGTGGTGCTTTCTGAGCCCGACAGGCGCGGGCAGCTCTGCCGTTAGCAACCCCTCGTAGCCTTTCCCTCTCTCGGACAAGCTCCTTTGCGGCCACAGCTTTGTTTGAAATCTCATGCTCCTGGCCTCTCCAGGACTCCTAGCATCCCTACTCCGAGCTTCACATGACTGCCCCTGCTGCTGGTTACCTGAGCTCAGAGGGGCTGCTAGCGGCTTTTCTTCAACCCTGGGTTCCAGCTCCCATAGCTCTATAATTCTTGAGTTCTGTGTGCCTGTCAAAATCCAACACCAGTGGAGGGTGCCAGATTCTGCCCGCTCGAGAAGTCGCCAGTTCCCTGTCTTACACAGCTGCTAGTCTGTGTCTGGTGGGTGAGCCCTCCCGTGGCCTGGTCCCACGGGAGCCCTAGAGGCTCAGTCTCCAGGCACTCAGAGTTTAAGGACAGTCTCTAAGAGTTTGAGTTTCAAGTGGAACTTTCGATGAATGGAGCCTTGCCCTCCAGGCAACTTTTCTGTTGCCTCATCAATAGTCAATAGTTGATGGTTTTTTCTTTAATGGTCTTAACCCCTCTCCCTTCTTTTGTTTTGTTTTGTTTTCTTGAGAGGAGTTTTCTTTTTATAGTCTTGACTGCCATGGAGCTCTGTAGGAGGGCTGACCTTGAACTCAGAGAAGGTCCACCTCTGCCCCTGAGTGAGTGCTGGGACTACATTGATGGTCCCCGTTCTAATCAGGGCTGTGCTCTTTGTCTCTCCAGGCTGTGCCTATAGCGCATCTTTCTGCCTTTTGCTTTGCTTTGTTTGTCTCTTGATTTTCACTATAAACCTACTGGACGTAGTGAGCGGTGGCCATCCACAGTGTGATTGTCACACTCTCTTGAAGTTGCCTGTGCCAGGTAAATTAATCTGTTGGTTGGTTTGTTGGTTTTTAAATCAGTCTCACTGGAATATGCAGGACTCAACCGGATGTAGCTAGACTCTGACAGAATGCTGCTAGTCCTGTTCCCTGCAGAGTCAGTGTTCTTGGCAGCTCAGACTTTGCTGTCATCCCTCCATTGGCCTTAGACTTCAGTCAATCTGATAGTCACCTACAGGTCCTATAGCCACCCTGTGGGTCTGATAGCCACCCTGTGGGTCTGATAGCCACCCTGTGGGTCTGATAGCCACCTACAGGTCTGATAGCCACCCTACACGTCTGATAGCCACCTGTAGGTCTGATAACCACCCTGTGGGTCTGATAGCCACCTACAGGTCTGATAGCCACCCTGTGGATCTGATAGCCATCCTGTGGGTCTGATAGCCACCCTGTAGGGTGTATTCAGCCCAGCCCACATTCCTCCCTGCTCCTGTTCAGAGCAGTCCACAGTCGCTGTTCTGCATTTCTTTTCCACCACTGACCAAATGCCCATGGGAAGAAGTTAAGGGAGGGAAGGCTCATTCTGGCTCACTGTTGTATAACTGTCAGTCTCCCATGGTGGGAGGGCTGTGGGAGAGGATCGTGGCTGCTGCTGTTGACATGTGCTGCAGCAGGAAGCAGAGTTTAGGGCAGAGTCAGGAGCTGGAGGTGGAGCCTTCAGAGGCTCACCCTGACCGACCACTTCCCCCAGTCAAGCTTCAGAGACTCCCAAAATGGCTCCCAGCTGGGAACAGACCATCAGAGCATGGGGGTCTTTCATATTGAAACTGTAACACTGATTCGTTATGGGTCCTGTGACACCTGTTATTTATATCTTAAGAACTCTCGGTACTCAGGGTCATGCCCACCCTGTATATGTTGTTACCTTCTCTTTTGCATGGCAATATCATAATCGTGCTGGCTATAATGTTTTCAGGTCTGTGAAAGGCAGCGGAGTTCTCAGACATTTCTAAGCCTCTACATAGGCAGGTATACGGATGGTCAGCTAGGAAATGGTTGGGGGCTTTCGGATATGGAAGAGAAGAAGTTAATGCAGTGTTCAGAGCATCTCCTAAAAGTTGATGCTTCTCTACATGGGCAGTAAAGGTTCAAAGTCAGTTCACCCTCTGTGCTTTAGAGAAGTCTAGTCTGTGCCTCAAAAGGTAGCTGTGACTAGCCAGACCCACCTGGCAAGCCTGACTTGGGAGGACAAGGCTTCTGGATTTTGAAAGGTAGGTTAAGGATTAGCTCTGAAAACTGCAGTTGGCGCTGTCCATCGCTTTTCTTTTCTTTGTCTTGTAATCAGCATGTTGCCTATAGTGGTTCTGATATTTTGCTTCTGAATCATGTTATTGCTCCATGACAGGCATATCTTTTTAATCTCTCTATTTAGGCCCTTAAGAATAGGGTTCCTGCTTCTGGCATGCGCTCTGTGGTGTGTCCCCTGAGGATCTCCCAGACAGACCATGCCGGCTCATGAGGGGAGTGAGCACACACGTGTGGTGCTGTTTCTTTAGAGCTGTGACTTGGGACCTGACATCCACCTGACCCAGCCAAGCTAGCCTCAGGGTTGAGTTCATAATGACCTTAGGGAAGACTCCTTTGCTGGGTATGGTGCCCACCCTTGGAAAGCAGCACTTGGCATGTGCGTCAGGAGGCTCTCCTGAAGTTTGATGCCCATCTGGGCTGTATGTTGAGACCCTGTAAAAAGGATGCTTCAGCTGGAATACAATAATTCTTTAAGTCAGTGTCTGAATAAGGGCAGTGTAGTCTGTGAATAAGGACACACACACACACACACACACACACACACACACAGGTGTGGTCTGTGAATAAGGGGACATATGCGTACACACATACACACAAGTGTGTGAATAAGGACACACACATACACACACAGGTATAGTCTGAATAAGGGGACGCACACACACACACACACACAGGTGTAGTCTGTAAAGAAGGACACACAGGTGTAGGTTGTGAGATGGGAGGAACACTAGTAAAAGACTCAATCTCAGCTTTTTAAAATTCATGTATATTCTTTCTCTTACACACACACACACACACCCATATAACTTATTAGCTGGGTGTATCTGCGTACACATAAATAACGTATAAAGGCATATGAACCTTTTTAGATGAGAATGTACAGGGAAAGGAATGTTTTCTTTTTGTTTGGATCGAAAGGTCAGCTTTAGATCTGTTGCTGTTTGGCTTAGTAAAAATGTGAATGGTTGGCATCTCAGCTTGTATTTCGGGTGTCCTTGTCAGGCTCTGCTAGAGGATAATGTCATAGCCTGGGTGGCTGGTAGGTGTTATGATGGCGATAACAAGGTGGCTTGCCTCGCAGCATCACTCTGAGAGATGGGGCGGACAGTGAGTAGGGGATGGGGGGATTTGGGGCGGGGGGGAGAGCATGGGGACCCTAAGTTGTGCTTTGTAGCAGCTCTAAGATGCAGATTACAAGTAGGAGCCCTAGTGGCAGAAGGACAATTGGCTCTGTGGTGGAGCTGGGTAGGAAGACTTTCTGATGCTGGACTTTACACAGGCAGATTTTTTTTTTTTTTTTTTTTTTTTTTTTTTTTTTTTGTAAGAATTATTTTTTATTTTATGTGTGAGTCTGTTGCCTGTGCAGTAGGCACCACACGTTTGCCTCGTAAAGGAGCGCAGAAGAAGATAGCCTATCCTCTGGAACTGGAGTTATAGAGGGCTGTGAGCCCTTGTGTGGGTTCTGGGAACCAAATCCAGGTCCTCGGGAAGAGTAGCAAGTGCTCTTCACTGCCGAACCATCGCCCCAAACCTCCCATGCAGAAGTTTTCATTGCTAATGTCACCGTAATCTTCGGTAGGTAAAAATAAGCATCATCCGTAATTTCGGAATTTAATCAGGAAAAAAGTGAAAGGTTATGGGGTATCTGTGTCCTGGTCGGCCCTGGCTGAGCAGGAGAGTTAAAGCCCATCACACCACCGATGACTGCACCGCTCACATTTCTTCAGAGAGCTTGGAGTGTTTTGCACATGCTCCCTTGATAATTCTCAGAACCTTTCTGCCAAGATCAAATATGCTGTAAGGAGCGTCTGCTTCCTTGGCAACAAGCCGCCAGAAGAATGCTCTCCTTCATCTTTTGTAGTCACCACATGACACCACAAGCATAAGTGTGGTGGCTGGGGCTCTGGCCGGCCAGCATCCTCACACAGTATTGCTTATATAGAGAAATTAATTTCTTATACTTATGGTTAAGGTGTTTTGTGGGAAAGGGGAAGTTTGGCTTTTGTTAGGCTTTCTTAAAGATTCTTTGTAGTTGCAGCAAAAGAAATGTTCTTCTCCTGGGGTTTGTTCTCTATGAATTCCAAAATTGCAGTTGTAGGGCACTATCTAGGTTGTCACTGTGGTGACAGTGACTTGGGGAAGAAAGGGGGTTTATTTCATCTTAAATTTCCTGGTTCGAAGAAAGTCAGGGCAAGAATTAGAGCAGCGGCCATAACGGAGTGCTCTTTGCTGGCTTGCTCCTCCGGAATCTGCTTCCTTTTACCATCCAGGACCACCTGCCCAAGGGCAGTGTCTCCTGGTGAGCTGGACCTCTCTGCATCAGTCCTAAGTCAGGAGAATGCCCTGCAGACTCCCAGCTGAGGGACAGCCGATGTGCTTACTGCCCTTCTCTTTGGCATTCAGAGGCCAGCTACAGGAAGGTTTCCTTCCTGTGGCTTATCACGAGGTTCTGTAAAATCTTTCCAGATGATTCAGAACCTCAAAGATGGGGTTGTGTTAAGTCAGAGGTGGCCTGCACATCTTGGTGCTACCTGCAGTTTTGTGGTTTAACTCCAGCATCGGTATTCATAAAAACATCTCAATCTGAAATGTTCAACATTGAATCCTGAAGCCCTGAGTTAGTGGATCAAGCTGTGGTGCTCAGTATTACGCACCATGGGCATCTCTGCTTTAAAAAAACAAATCATCTCTCCTGTCTTCCCTGCCCTCCCCCCTCTCCCCTCTTCTTCCTGGGAGGGCACCTGTAACTCCTGTTTCTTCCTTTTTGGTCTTCCAGACAGAGTTCGTCCTCAGGTCTGCAGTCTCAGCATTTATGGCAGAAAATGAGAAATTCGACCTACTTACGTAGTATGCGAGTTTCCTTCAGTAGAATATTAGGGAAGATATCGCCCTTTCTTTTTCATTTGCATTTAATGTAACCATTGATGAAAGATCAAAACAGTAAATCTGCCATGGCAAGGAAAAAAAGTATTAAAATCTTTTACCTTGTTCATTCATCATTTTAGGTCTTAAGAGGTTCATTTGATCGTGGAGTGGGGGGCAAAATGAATATAAAATGTTTGACAAAGCTGCAGATGTCTTAATTGAAAAGCACCGCTGTCCATGTCTGCCCTATTGAATAGTATTTCCCACGTAGTCTGTGGTGGTGTGTCACAGTGGCGGATCCTGCCCAGGGCTGGGTTTTGGTGGTTGAGGAGGTAAAGGAAAGTGGCCTATGCTTTTTTCATTTTGGCTGTCACTGGGTTTTGCTTTTATTAGTTAGTGTGTCTCGCTTGCTTGTGTGACAGTGAAGCGAGAGACTCACTGAGGCAGTAGATGCGTGGATGACTTGACGCTGGCACTTGAGTCTAGAACACCACATGTCTGCACAGGTTTCAGAAGCGCAGGGAGTGAGTCTGTATTGTTAGCAGTGCCACCGGTCACTTGTGTCTGGGCTGTCCCAGAACATGTGATGTGGCTTGCTGCTGCTTTAGAACACGATGGGGTGTGGGTGGATGAGGGAAACACTTGGCCCTTGGATTTGAACCTTTTCTGTCTGTGCTTTGAGCAAATTTAGTTTGCTTAGGTTTGTGAACACATGTAGAACATTTTCCTTTTTACTTTTATCGTCACTCATTTTATCATAGCTTGCACTCTTACCAAGGAGAAAGAGGCCCGAACACCCATTAATTAGCTGTTCTATTGCTCCACTGGGGCAAGATGTCGGAGCCTACACCATTTCCGAGTGGTATAGGGAAATCGACTCCATGCTCCTCCTGGGTGCGTTTGTGTTTCTTCAGTGGCTGGGTCTAGGCAGCGCTGTTCAGGGGCTGCTCCTGAGGTGTGTGAGCTTGGAGAAGACATTGGGACAGGAATGGAGTCTTGTGCCCAATGCAGTCTCACCAGAATGAGCACCATAGAACAGTCACAAAGCTGAGGTATAAATCTTCAGCCCCTGGCAATGGTACTGCCCATTAAGGAGACTTTTTCCCTACTCGGGTCCTGGCTATACTAATAGAACAGCCTATCAAGCAAGGCTGTAAATAAAAGTTATTACCTAATAGGTGGGTGCCGGAGTGGAACGGACAGAGCTGAGGCACGGAGGCCTTATTACTGCTCATCAGCAATTATAAACAGGATAAAGTGTGTGGGACTTGTGCTGCTGCGGCGGCTAATAGAGGCTGAGGCTGACACTGGGCCGTGAGAGGATGATGTATGCTGATGGGGTTTTAGTGCCTCATCTTGCTGCTTGCTTTCCAGACAAGTTGTGTTATCTGTTTCCTGCTTGCTCATCTGTCTGGAGGGAGACAGTCCGTTGCCTCTCTCACTAGCAGGTAGGCTGGCTCATACTCCTCATGTCTGCGTTTGCTTCTAAAGCATCCCTCTCATGAGATAAATGCCTTTGGAACTACTTCCTAGTCTTGGGCTGGTGACTAATCTTACGGCATGCTTACTGTGACGGTGTAGAGCACATCTTCAGAAGCGGGGGTTTCTGTGGAGTATAGCACTAGGTGTGACGCTGGCTGGGTTGGCTAGGCTAGCACTGTATTAAACAACCACGACAGCGTCCTGTAGTTGACTCTGCAACATTCAAAAGAAGTGAATGCAGCACTCATGGCTTGCCCCTAGGAATCCAACCACAGAGAAATAGGTTAAATTAAAAACAATACAACCAATCCCAGCTTTAGAGAGCAGCAGCCATAATTCAGGTTTACTTCAAAACGGAAAGATCAAGGCTAGAGAAACGGCTCAGTGATGCAGAGGACCCTAGGTTTGATTCCCAGCACCCACATTGGGTAGCTCACAGTCATGTTTAACGCCTGTTTTGGCTTATGCACAAATGTGGTGTACAGGCATATACTTGGGTGCGTTTGCATGCGCGCGCGCGCACGCACACACACACACACACACACACACACACACACACACACACACTCTCACACAAAGATACTTTTTAAATGAGGGCAGAGATTATGCTAGCCACTCGAGCAAGACATAACATGAGGTGATCTTTAAAGAGGTGACTCCTCCCTGAGAAATTCTTAGAACTCAGAGCCGCGGTCATTGGCGTGACAAAGGGATACTGGTACTTGGAGTCTGCACGTGCAGTAGGATTGATTGTGTCCTGTATGAATAGACAACTTGAGGTCCAGCATGGCTTCTGAGAAGGGCCTTGTGAAGAGTTCATGCTTGGGAAATTGAGACAGTGTAGCACTGCTCAGCCCTGAGCATCCCCCAACCACAGTTGTGTCTGCGCAGCGGACAGAAGCCGGACAGAGCTCACAAGCGTTCTGCTTGTTCAGCTCTTTTGTCATAATCAGGAACCTTCTTGCTGTTGGGGAATTTCTAGTCTTGTTAAATAAAATACAGGCCGAAGGGAGACATTATGATTAATGTTTTTCTTTGATTCCTTAACCCATACAGTAGGCAGTTTATTTTAAAGATAACCTGAAATAGGATAATTCTACTGTTAGAAGCCAGACAAACTAAGCGATGCTATAGGTGGGTCCTTTAATCTGTAAATACTTGGCCTTTGGGCAAATGTAGATAGATTTTCCTTTTCTATACAAAAGAAGATTTGGAGCTGGGGGTGATGGTGCACGCCTTTAATCCTAGCATTTGGAAGGTAGAGGCAGGTGGATTTCTGTGAATTCAAGGCCAGCCTGGTCTACACAGCAAGTTCCAGGACAGCCAGGACTGCACAGAGAAACCCTGTTTACTAGATTCTTCGTGAGTCCTGAGCAGTAGAATGAAGAGAGACTGATCTGAGAGCAGTGTGAAAATGAGTGGCTGACAGACTCGATAGGAATGTACAGCATGAAGCGAGGACCCAAGGGAAGATGGGGCTGAGGACGGCAAGCGTGCAAAGGGAGACAAACGGTTGGCATTGTTTCCCAGTTTCTGGTAACTAAACCTTATAACCTTGTAGATCAGCGGTTTTCAACCTGTGGAGTGTGACCCCCTGAGCGTCGCATATCAGATATCAGATATCCTGCATAGCAGATATTTATATTATGATTCATAACAGTAGCAACATTACAATTATTATGTGGCAGCAAAATAATTTTCTGGTTGGGGGTCACCACAACATGAGGAACTGTGTTTTAAAGGGTTGAAGCATCAGGAAGGGAAAGAACCAGTGTTGTAGATAGTCCCAAAGAAATTAAAAGTATTGGCTCGTTTGAGGATTTGCCAGCCTAGAACCAAACTTAAAGCTATTCACATTGATAAGGGAATGAATACAGAGAAACAAGGAGTAAAGACACAGGGTCAGTGGGTTAGGGAAGATGGGGAAAAGGCTCCCTTCAGGACTGTGGAAGGTGCCTGAGAACCGTCAGGAGGTGGGAAACTAGGGGAAGCTGGTGTTAAGGCTCACAGACCACTGGGTGGGCCGACAGAAAGAAGTCTGTATGGTGTGGTGGGACAGCAAAGCTTGTCCAGGGACATTGTTTTCTGAGTAAAGACGTAGAACCATCAGCTCAAAGTAGCTACAGGAAGTGCTGTTGGACTGAGGGGGAAACATCTCCAAGTAGTAGCTGGTCCAGACTGTGGTGCAGTGGCACAAGTGTGTGTGAACTTTCCCAGACGGGAGAGCAGGGACAGGAGTGTGGTGCACACCTGTGTTGCTAACCGGAAACATCACGTTCACCATGTTAGACGCAGTCGGTGGCTTAAGAGAGACAGCAGCAGTCCATGCACACAGCCAGCCTCTCCTCCTGGATACTTGTGAGTTAGGACTCCACATGTAGAGGACCGTCCAGCCGTGGGGAGAAGGGCTGACCCGTCCTGCTTGGCTGAGCATTCAGCTCGAAGTGTCCTCTCCTTGTCTCCCTTCCTCCTTCCCTTCCCATCCGGTAACTCAGTCATCGCAGGCTCAGTATCATCTTTTTTTTTTTTTTTTTTTTTAAGATTTTTTTTTTATATGAGCACACTGTCGCTGTCCTCAGACACACCAGAAGAGGGCATCCGATCTCAGGACAGATGGGTCTGGCTCCCCATCTTGTAATGCTTGTCTGGATAACCTATAGCCAGCGTGTCACCCAAGAGCTGCTCTCCTTGCCCTCTTTCCTCCCCTCCTCTGCCCAGGGCACCCAGGGCTTGGCAGCAGAGGAGACTGGCAGAGGTCCTCGTTGCTGCAGCCACTCCAGGGGCTTGGTAAGGATCCCCCCATGAACTCATTGCCTCCTTGTTTTCTGGCATTTTGTGCTATTCCTGGGAAGTAAATGTCACTGGTTTTAAGTTTTCTAAGTAACGTGTCTAGAAGTTTGTCACCTTTAGAATTGTGTTTCTAATCGTGGGTGTCATAGGATTTATAATGCACTGCCTAGTGCTGTCCTTTGCTTCATTCAGGATGTTGAGAGCTTGCTAGGCACCTTAAGTCCAGTGTTACCCTTCCACACTATGATAGTCCTGCACCCCAACTCGCTCCTCTCTGTCTGGTACTTAGACTATAGATGTCAAATGGCTGACTGATGGCCTTTCTCTCAACTCCATTCTCAATGTGCGGGTCTCCTCCTCGCTGTCTGGGTGCTTCTGTTGTTTGACTTTCAGTCTCTGGGATTTTATCCCAGCAGCCATACTTGTCACCAGTAAGTTCACTGTTCTCTGGAGTGTCTCTGTAGTGCTCTGTTCTCGCCCATGGTGTCATTGATTACACACCTTCTGTGAGTAGTAATGGCAGTTCTTTTGCTCAGCTGTCTTGGGGTTGTCTTTCTGTTTACCTTTGTCTCCGTGATCCGGTGTTCACTTGCCTAGCTAATCTTGTTTCTCAGGTAGCATCTGCTAAAGAACCCTGAGTTAGTAAGATGCGAGGGCTCCTTCTATCATGCTATTAAGTAGGACTTTCAGTCAAGGCTGTCCACGGGATGAAGTGTGATAGGTGTCTTGACTAGCAGAATGGGTTGTGAGCCAGTCGAGAACTGTTTGTCAGGTGTTCGTGTTATGGTAGAAAATGTGAGTCTGAGAGACTGTGGACATGAATGATTGGTCAGCCTGTTCATCTCCTTTAGAGAAGGCCTGGCCAGAGTTTCCAGCAGGCGGTGGGCCTGCTGCCAGCACAGAGCTTGCAAACTTACACAGTCCTTGGTGTGGTTCCCTGGTAGTCTGCTCTGGTTCATATTCATTCTCATTCTCTCTCTCTCTCTCTCTCTCTCTCTCTCTCTCTCTCTCTCTCTCTCTCTCTTTCTGTGTGTGTGTGTGTGTGTGTGTGTGTGTGTGTGTGTGTGTGTGTGTCTGTCTGTCTGTCTCTGTCTCTGTCTCTATCTCTATCTCTCTGTTCCTGCTTTTTCTGATTTGGGATCAGCTTTGGGATCTTCTTTGGTCACAGTGGCTTGTAGCCAGCCATGAGGGTCAGCTTAATCTCCTCCACAATCCACTGAGAACATCTTTAAAACTTGAAAGATCCTTTGCTGAGGCTGGAAAATGACTCAGTGGTTAAGAGCACTTGCTGCTCTTTCAGAGGACCAGGTCAGGTCTGACCACTGCTCCCCTCTCTGGCCTCTGAGGGCACCTGGACACAGATAGCAGGCTTATACACAAATCTTTAGAAGTCCCTGAATGTGTTAAACACACAGTTATTTTATTGAAATAGGTTCATTCCTCATGGATTTTTTTTTAATGCACTTTTAAGTTCCATCGGAGAAGGAACCAGAAAATAGCTTGGCTGTATCATTGTCACCCCTGGCCTGTCCTAGGACGTCACTGTCACTCCACCCCATCAAGGACTCTGCCACTGACCTACATCACCAGCTCTTTTATGACGTTGTTCTCTTCTGCTTTTGTTCTAAGTTAATTTCCCTCCCTCCCTCCCCCCTTTTTCTGTATAAAAAGCAATCTTTTTCAGAGATTTCACAAGTTTGCCTTTTAAAATATGCCTTATTTCTCACATTCTTCTCTGATTTTACATTTATAATTGCAGGTTTCTCCTTTATTGTGGAGGTCATCACAGTCTAGGGCCCATGGAGGGTTACTCGTTTTATGTGGCTAAAATCATGGTTTAAAAGAAGACTTGCATTTAAACCAACAACTTGAGAATGTTAGCCAATAAATTCAGTTGTTTATGATTAAAAATCAGAAGGTTTAACCTTGGAGGCATTTTTGTCATGGGGGACCTCATCTTGTGATAAGTTATCTGAACAGCCAAAGCCTCTGTGGACTCCGCTAACCAGCGTTCCACTGTATATGCATAATTATTTTTGGTATACATGCACATACTCTGATGTAAAAGCTTATTTGCCCTTATGCTCCCTGCCGTTCTGAATTCTCTGTTTCATTACCAGTATCCACCCACAGAGTTTCAGAAAGCCATTCCCAAATAGCAGAACTACAACTCAGAATTTTAAATAAACCACATCTCTATTAGCTCTACAGATGGGGGAATTAGTTACCTGTTATGGTTTCCCACATTCATCTGCCCTTTCAGAGCTTATTAAAGATGTATAGGAGTAGAAGATAGCGGGAGGACATTGTGCTCAGTGTGTCCATTTTCTGTTACTTCAGTGAGGGCAGGGGCTGTAACATGATCTCCATGGCTTTTACTTTGAATGTGGGCACACGTTGCCTGATAGAAAGTGTACTGGTGGCTGCTGCTTTTTTTCCCTAGAAAACTGTTGAGCTCTTCTCCAAAGACAATGTTGCTACATCATAGTTTGAATTACATGTCTAACATACATGGTAGCTTTTAAAAGATGGATGGTTGGGAGTAGATTTACGCAGTGCCAGCCAAATGATAGCTGTTTAGTGTAGCACTGGCTCCTAGCCTGGTAAAAACTGGTCGTTTTTAACTGACAAGGCTCAGCTCCTCTTGATGGGGGAAGAAGGGCTGTGATCAGGATGTAAAGTGGATGACTACATGCACACACACACACACACACACACACACTTACACATACACACACACACAGTGACAAAAAAGTAACATAAAAAATTGGAAATTTTGATTTTTCTTCAAACTTGTACAAATTACTTCTATCAGAGCAGCATCATAAACGTAAGATCCAATATCAGCTGTATTTCTACCAGCGTGTACTGGTGCTGATCTTGCCTTTGATGACCTAGTCATCCTTTTGCATTCCAAATTAGCATTTTCAAAAGCCATAGATTTGATTAATATTTGTCTGACTTCTGAATCTGATACTATTTTATTACAGCTCAAGCCATGCTTTGCAAAAAAATCAGTGAAGGCTTCTTTTGGGCCTTGACTAATGTTAGTAAGATCCAGCCCTCTTTTGTGGTTCGTCACCTTTGTCCTAGGCATGTAAAACTGCTGAATGACACAGTGCCAGGGTGACCATCACCTCGAAGCTGAGTTTGTAACTCAGAACATTGACCTTCTCCTACCACCTGACCCTGGGAAAGGTTGACACCTCAAGCCGGATTTCACTATGCTGTGGAACTTGCTTTCTGTTTTTACCGTGTTGGCCATTGTAACTGAGGACCAGCTTCCAGGATCGGTGTTGCAGAATCTTTCCAGTCTTGGGGCTGTATATCTATTCTGAGTTGCCCATGAATTTGCCATATGAAACGTTCTTAAATCACCTCAAATCTAATGTGTCTAGATTGCATTTAGCTTATCATAACCTTGGGGGTGCCTATCGTGTGCTGGTAGTTCTTGCATAGTAACTGGATAAACTAAGGTTGGTTTTCTAACAACCTTGGGTCACCCTCTCTTCCATTTCTTTATGCAGTGGTGTGGTAGATTCTTGTCTAAATTCCTCCAGCTGTGTCTGACGTTTTCTTATCTTCGTCTGTAAGTCTTTCTGAGGCTCGTCTCTTATCAATCCACTTTTCATATTTGGCACAAAGCCCACTGGCTGTGGGGGCTGAAGTCTAACTACCTGACTGATGGTGACTATAATCAGTATTGTGTCGATCTCAACTGAGTCATTTACCTTTTCATTTTCTGCTTTCATTTTCAAGCCATGTAAAATAGCTTTATACAGAGTCCTAATGCCCAGTATTATATTTCCCATTATTCACATGAGAAAGATTTTCCCCTTTAATATTTAATGCTGAGAGGATTTCCCAAGTACCTTTCCAAATCTGAAGACTTACCAATTTTTCCACAACTGGTGTGATTTCTCTGGCCATGTTGTCATATCCCATATTGGGCGCCTAATTTTGTTTCCAGCTAAATCTTAATTATTCAGTTTTACCATGCTTATGAGTCTCATGCTGGGGCGAAAGCCTGCCTGCTCAGAGAGGCAGAGAAAGCAACCAGCTGACCTCTCCCCCAGCCTACGTTCTGCACTGATTTTGTGGGTCCTTCCTCAGTATTGGCCATTCCATCCCCTGGACTAGGTTGTGGTTTTCTGTTTGTTTTGGTTCCATCAGTAGTTGATGAACCAGCAGCAAACCTTGCATTAGCCAAATGCTGTGTCCATTCCGTTGGTCCCCACAGTTCAGTGGGTACATCAATAGGGAGGAGTGTGCAGTTTAGGCAGTTTGAGCTCTTTACTCAGTGCAGAAGGCACCACCACATCTTGGTTGTGAAGGAATTCAGATAGGTACCGTTCTACTGTAATAACCTTACCTTCCATGACTAAGCCTGTGAAGGGCTCTGCATTTGAATGGATCCAATTCCTCATTGTAAGGGCCATCCTTCTGACCATAGGGTGGTTGGCAGTGACTGAGTATAAAGTTCTTCATGCCTTGTAAAATGTCCAGATTTGATTTGCAAAGAGACAGCATTTATTCTCCATACGTGGAGTCCATTTCCCATAGAAGCCGTGAAGCAAATGTTGGCGGAGTCCTTCTTGCTTTATGAGGAGTCCCCAGTTTCCAGTTCACCAATAAATATGACATCCATAATTAGGGTGTGTAGTAGTTCCCAATTAAATCTACTTAAATTGATCCCAGTGGTGGCAGTCCTCCCTACCTGCCCCAGTGTTCTAGGTTTCCAAATGAAATACAGCCGTATATCCTTTATATTTTGATCTGCCTTAAACAGCTCAATGGCTGGACCACTTCCTGACTTCCACTTGCCTAGTCCACCTCCCTCCGATATTCCCAAGTTATTGCTTACTAAAACCTATATACCATCCTTCCTGCCTTGGGCCCAGTTGGGTAGCCCTCTGGGGCCACTTTCCCGTGGTTCCTACATGGTGCCTATGCTCTCTCCTCTCCTTCTCCCTGCGAGGTGGATCTTCTCCTTCCTCCCTGTCTCTTGCACAGGAGTCCTAAAAGTCCCGCCTCCATCTGCCCTGCCCAGCCATTGGCTGCTAACAACTTTATTTACCAATCAGAACCAACTGGGGTGGGCTCCCTCAGTGCCTTACACGTTGATTCTCAAATTAATACAATACAAGCAGCATTAGGTCAAACACGGGTGTCATTTGGTTCAGTATTGGTCGGGTTGGTGCAGAGATGAGCTTACTGGCATTTGCAAAAGCTGCTCCTATCCCCTTTGGAAATTAGCCGCCTTTTTGTAATTCCACAGAAGGTTTTTATTAGTCTGTAAGTGTGTTTTGGGATTTTTTTTTTCTAGTGTGCAAACATACTAGTTAAAACCAAACAACAAAAATGTCCTTCTTATCTAAGAAGAAAACTCAAAAAGTAATGTCAAAGATGCCATGGGCCTCTCTGTGGCCATTAACGGTCTAATATTCTAACATAAAATTAAGACACGTGGTTTAAAAATACACAGTTTTTATTCCATGTGCCTTTGGTAAATTATCGTTTGAAAATATTAGTATTTTTTTGTTTTTATTTTTCATGCCTGATCAAATGAAAGGCATTTTTTAAGTCTTTATAAGTGAGTTTGGCCTGAACAACCAAGCTGTCTGATGGACTATTGCCTGTCCTTATTCAGGAGGCCTCTCCTGTTCCAGTCTATTCTTTATCCGACTTGATGGTATCCGTAGCTTTCTTCTCCTGTGGAAACAAAGACAGTTTCCACAGTGTAACGTATTTCCTGGGTTCCATTCTGAGGTCAACACATCTTTAACGTGTGCAGGCTGATTTAATTCTCAGTGTTTTCTATTATCACTCTCCCCCTGGCTGTTGTTTCTTCTTAGCATTTAAAAGGCTGAAGTTAAAGCACTGTGTACTCTGTCTCTGGGGGTCTCTATTCCCCTTCTGTTTATTAGGCATAGGCATATCTTTTAAAGTGTGATTAGGTCTCTATAACTGCTTGTCCCAGAGAATTGTGTGGATGGCTGTAATATGCTGTCTGTTGTCATATGCAAAGAACGTCTCTTTCACTGGAAACATGCTGGAGCATTGCCAGTCTTGATTTGTACACTTATCCTGATAATAGCCTTATCTTCTAATAAATATGTAATTAGTATTTATCTCTTAAACACTTTCCTTTCAATGCCACTTATCTGTATTTTTGGCTTTGGTCTCTGATTGTTTATAGCAGTTTGGTGAAATGCTTGTTTTCTGGTCTTTTCTGAACTTTTTGTTTTGCCTATTGAAGCTGCTCTGTCCTCGATTACATTAGTAGGCATTAAGTCTTTTAATTGCTCTGTAGATGAGTTTCTCTGATGCTGATAGGGTTGTTTTGTGTGTTCCTTTTTGATCTGCATTCATTAGTCCTCTACCTGCCTTTGCCACATATTCTGCATACTCCATCCATTAGGATTATCTCTAGAAAACCTCTGTTTCTAGGAGCACTTTGCCCACAATCCCTTTTCAGATGCCCTTTCTTACTGTAATTAAAACATCTACAACCTTGTTGCTTTACTTAAGTCCACTCTTAGCTGTCAGAAACAGTAACCAGACCTGGTGTCTGCTTCTGTCCCCTTCGACTTCTTTTTTTTTTTTTAAATATTTTTTAAGATTTATTTATTAGATATGAATACACTGTAGCTGTCTTCAGACATACTGAAAGAGGGCATCAGATCTCATTACAGAAGGCTGTAAGCCACCATATGGTTGCTGGGATTTGAACTCAGGACCTGTGAAAGAGCAGTCAGTGCTCTTAACCACTGAGCCATCTCTCCACCCCCCCTCCCCCCTTTGACTTCTAACTACCATGCATGAGCGCATCTCCATCCTCATTGGCCAGGCTGGTGTCCAGATTGGCAGTGCCTGCTGGAGGCTCTACTGCCTGGAACATGGCTTGCAGCCTGATGGCCAGAGGCCAGGTGACAAGACAAGCCCATTGGGGGAGGAGAGAACTCCTTCAACACCTTCCTCAGTGAAATAGGAGCTGGCAAACATGTGTGTTGGGCAGTTTTTGTTGACCTGGAAGCCACAATAATTGATGCAGTTCACACCAGCTCTTCTACCCTAAGTAGCCAGCTACAGACCAAGGTGCTGCTGCCACTACACCATTGGCAAGGAGATCCTTGCCTTGTGTTGAACAGGATTTGCAAACTGGCTTACCGTTGATAGGTCTCAGGGCTTCTTGTTTTTCTACAGTTTTGGTGGGAGAACTGGCTCTGGGTTCACCTCCCTGCTGATGGAGAAGTCCCTGTTGATTACCAAAAGAAGTCCAAGTTGGAGCTGTCCATTAACCATTCCCACTAGGTTTCCACTGCTGGGGTTGAGCCCTACAATTCCATCCTTACCACCCTGGAGCACTCTGATTGTGCCTTCATGATAGGCAGTGAGGCCATCCATCTGTGACATCCGTCAAAGCCCTCGGTACTGAGTGCCCAGCTTACACTGACCCTAATCTCTTCATTAGCCTTCCAGTGTATCTTCATCACTGCCTCCCTCAGAGTTGATGGTGCCCTGGATGTCGATCTGACAGAAGTGCAGACCAACCTGGTGCCCTACCTCACACCCACTTCCCTCTGGCTACTTGTGCCCCTGTCATCTCTGCTGAGAAAGCCTACCATGAGCAGCTTTCTGTAGCAGAGATCACCAACCACATGGTGCAATGTGACCCTTGCCATGGTAAATACATGGCTTGCTGCCTGTTATACCACGGTAACGTGTGTTGCCACCACCAAGACTAAGCAGCGCCCAGCTTATGCACTGGGACTCGACTGGCTTCAAGGTTGGCATTAATTACCAGTCTGCCACTGTGGTGCCTGGTGGTAACTGACCAGGTCCAGATGGCTGAGCAACACCACAGCCATTGCTGAGGTCTGGGGTCCCCTAGATCACAAGTTTGATCTGTGCCAAGTGTGTATTTGGGCACTGGCATGTGGGGTGAGGGCATGGAGGAGGGGGAGTTCTCAAGGCCAGTGAGGACATGGCTGCCTAGAGAATGCTTATGAGGAGGTTGGTGTGGATCCTGTTGAAGGCGAGCGTGAAGGAGAAGGAGAGAAACACAGTTGCTGTATCGTGTTCCGCTCCAGCAGTAGCGGCAGGCATTGACGCTAGTGTGTCGTTTCGTTCTGTGATCATTTCTTCGCCATGCGTACTGCAAGGTTTTTTTTTCCATGATGTCTTGATGTAAAGGCTTTAAGAAAAAAAATCTCCCCATTTATAGTTCGTTTTTCTTTTCTTTTTTCTTTTTTTGAGTTAATTTTGTATCTAGCCACTTTGCTGAAGGTGTTTATCAGCAGTAGGAGTTCCGTGATAGAATTTTTGGGTTTATTTATATGTCATCATATCATCTTCAAATAGCGATAGCTTGGCTTCTTCCTTTCCAAGTTGTATCCCCTTGATCTCCTTCACTTGTCTTACTGCTCTGCTAGAATCCAGCACTGTTGATAGCAGCAGAGAGCTGCCTTGTCTTGGCCCTGATTTTAGAGGAATTACTTTAAGTTTCTCTCCATTTAATTTGATGTTGGCTATTGACTTGCTGTATATTGCCTTTATTGTGTTTAGGTCTGTGCCTTGTATCCCTGATCTCTCCAAGACTTTTAACATGAAGGGGCGTTGGATTTTGTCAAAAGCTTTTTCAGTATCTAATAGATACGTGCATTTGTAGAAGAGTAAAGTCACATTTAAAGTCTTGGCCTTCCTCATTCCTAGAGTAGCTGTCGCAGTACCTGACACAGTTGAGAACAGACCCTGCTGGGTTTGGAGGGTACAGACTCCGAGTCACAGCAAGGTCTGATAAGTCGTGAGGAGGACTTAGAAGGAAGAGTTGGCTTCACAGGCCTGGAAAGGTATGAACTCAGTCTCCCTGGGCTCTCACCGATTTTCCCATCAGACCTTGAGTGGGGTCAGTTTCTGGGAAGGAGTCGGAAGGCTGTCCTGCCAGTCATCTGCAAGCTTGGTCCTCTGGAGTATAATTTCATGTGGGATTTCCTTTCTGGGATAATTCCAGCTTTGCCAGAAAAACTAGGAGACTGCAGAAGATGCTCAGGCACCTCCCACACAGTCTTCAGCTAACCTTTGGACCGCATGGACTCCACGCTGCATGTTTCTCTCTAATATATATTTATATTTCTTACGTTTTTACTAGATTGCACACAGTAGTCTTTTATACAAAATCTTTAATGTCTAATTCTTAAAGCCAAGACTCAGTACAATTTTCAGAACTTAAAGTTTTGCTTTAATGTAGTACATAGTCATTTTAGTATGTTGTTTGAAGCATGGACATCATCTTGATAACCATTCGTCGAAGAGTTGAGGTTAAAATGTTAGGAACTTGGTCTTTTTATGTTTCAAATATGTGTGGCAGACAGTTTTCATAATTATTAACTCCTTGCCTCTAATTTTCTAACGACCTCCTTTACAGATGGAATTGTTTCTCTTCCCTTTGCAAGCCCGTGGTTTGGTTTGGTTTTAAGGCGGCTTTCTCCAGCTCTCCTAAGCCCTGGGCACCCTTGGTGGTGCTCCGCACTGATGCGGTCCCAAGTATGGATGCCTGGCGCCCTGGCTCTGGTTGAGAAAAGGCTCCTCGGGCCCAGGGGAGGAGTTTGCAGTTTGGGTCACTGAAGCCGCACATCAGACGTTGTTGTTACATTTATAGGCGTAAGGATTTACCCTGACAGTAATGAGCCAAACACTAGCTTTGGGGTAGAAGAAGCTAAGTGATAGTTCAGAAGAGGACCGGAATTAAGCTCAGTGCTAAATTAGAAACAAAAATAGTTTAAAAACAAATCAGCTGTTTAATTTTAGCATCCACTCAGTCATGCATTCAGGCTGACTTTAAACAGCAAAACAAAAATGTTCAAACATTTTCCCTTTCATTAAACCTGCAGTACATATCTCATAGATGCCGGTTTCTCATGGCAGGATTGCCATCCTGAGGAACCTGCCTTTACAGACGTCAACGCCTCCATCCCTACCTCCCTCCCTCCCTCTCGCCTCCTCTCTTCATCCTTGCTGTGTAGTTGGCATTGTTAGTCAAATAGGTAAAACAGTTGAAAAGCACCCCAAGGAAGGATAGCATGAATGAAGGTATTTGACCTTTAGTGTTTATTTACGATTTTAAAAATAACTTAGGAAACTTAAATAATATCCCATTTATCTTCATCTATGTCCCTACCCCACTCTTACAGTTGGTATTTCTACATAAAGGACAGCTCGTCAGTCTTCTTGGGTTTTTTTTAAAGCTTAGGTTCATACCCGGCACTGGAGGCCAGGATACTGGAGTGTGACGCTGTCAAGGCACCTGGCTGTCTTTCCCGCTCACCCTCTCCAGATATTAGAGAACAACCAGGAGAAGTCACCGCCGTTATGAGCGTTCCCACTGCCTCATAGTTAGAAAACGCAGAGGTCTACCGTGAACGCCTTAGACTTAATAGTATTAGGCCATAGATTCACTCCACCTTTAACCCTTAAATTTGCATTTTATGACACTGAGTGTGTGGGTGTGTCCCTCGAAGATGTGAAGACAGACATCTTACTCTTTGGTAGTACTGAGGGAAAGGGCAGATCAGAAATTCGAGGCTGTTCTTCTCTCTTCTCGTGAATCCAGGCTTGGGGTTTTCACCTTCCTTGATTTGTATTTGAGGAGTAGAAGTTAAAAGAGAGCATGCATCTGACAAGCAGTAATGTTTTCTCGTTGGGTTTTCTTCCTCTTCCCTGCCCCTTTCTTCCTTTCCCTTCTCCCTCTGCTTCCTGAGGGCTCGGATTCTCAATGTGGGCTACCATGCCCAGCTTTCTTGAGTTTATCCTTAATTTTTTTTTAAGAAAAAATATTTGATATCTGTGGATATCTTGCCCGCATGTAGGTGCGTGTACCACATGTATGCCTGGTGTCTGGAGACTGGAGAAAGTGTTGGATCTTCAGGATCCAGAGTTATAGTCAGCTGTGAGCCACCATTGGGTGCCGGAAATTGACCCTGGGTTTTCTGCAAGAGCATCCAGTGCTCATACTGGGAACCATCTCTGCAGCCCCCCTTTATTCCCCCAAGCCAGGATGTCGTGTAACCCAGCTTTGTCTTACTACATAGCTGAGGCTGACCTAAGGGTTAAGATTAAAGACATGTTCACCATGCCTGGTTTATGCAGTACTGGGGCTCAAACCCATAGCTTTGTTTGTGCTATGCAAACACTGAACTGAATAATTTCCCCAGCTTCTTGAGTTTCAGTTTTTCTTTTGTCTCTTGTCTTCTCGGGAATGCACCCTTAGTCTGTGGTGTACCCCACTTTGCTGA
Source organism: Rattus rattus (assembly GCF_011064425.1). Classification (NCBI taxonomy): domain Eukaryota; kingdom Metazoa; phylum Chordata; class Mammalia; order Rodentia; family Muridae; genus Rattus; species Rattus rattus. The sequence continues at coordinate 3,688,988 of NC_046171.1, read as the reverse complement.
TAGTTGTTAAAAATCAGTGCATTATAACATCGGACTCTTACAGATGGCATACTGAAGGGAAACCGGGGAGTCTGTGTGGACATAGCGCAGTTGGCAAGGTTGACAGGGACAGGCTTTGCTAATGAAGACTCCAAAATCAGGAAGTCACACTAGGCTGATGAGGCCCCAGAGGAGGACTGCTGCATTTATTGCCAACCTGATAGATTGCTGACCAGCCAGCTTTCCTTGGGACGTAGCTCTTCTGATGCCCTCTTGAAGTACAAGTGACACTCAACAAACCTGTACCCTGATGCATAGGTTTCCAGAAGTCCACGGATGTGTGGGCTGCTGGCCGCTGTATGTGCTTTTATGAGACCATTTGGTATCTAAGCTGGAAAAGGCTGTCAGAGCTAGAAGGAGCACCTTTGACTACATGTGTGAGGCCCATGCAAAGCTGAGGTGACTTGGTTTGCCTTTTCTGATTATTAAAATAGAATTACAAATGAAGTTATGTAACTTGGTCCTGAGCTGTACAAGTATAAGTAACCAGTAAAGACTGGTTATGGATTTTCCCACAGTAACATGATAGAGATTGAAATACACTATTAAGTCCAAAGTATGACAGCATCAGTTACCACATCATGTAGATGTGGTACAACAGAGATCTTCTTATATAAATTAAATTGCTGTGATTACAGAAATCCAGAGAATTATTAGCAGGTCTGAGAGGAACAGAGTCAAACGTCATATAATCATATTCCAAGAGCAGTGAATGACGTTGCTTGGCAGACGTCTGTCTCAGAGAAGTTGTGCTCAGGGTCTGATGCATTGAAAAGAGCCCTGTCTTCATTTCCCTTGTGGACCAGAGCTGCTTCCTCCCTTGTCAGGACCATGATGCTGTGTGTGTAGAGAGCAGGAGGAGCTCTTCCTTCTGAAGAGCAGAAATAGTCTTCACCTGTGACAGCCGCAGTGCCGGATCGCAGGGTTAGGAGCCGGTTTCCCTGGCTCACATCCAGCGCTACAGAGGGTTCCAGTTGAGAGCCCTGTGTGTTGGTTTTCCCATGTGTGAGATTCGGGAAATTGAGTTAACATATGAAATGTTTAGAACATGTGTTTATAATATGTACTTTCTGTTAGCGCTCAGTTGCTGTTACTGCAGAAACTTAACCAAAGGAGCCTCTTTAGTCATACATACATCTACCTACTTTGATGAATGGTTTAAAAAAATTAAGTTGGGGGCTGGAGAGATGGCTCAGTGGTCAGAGCACTGACTGCTCTTCCAGAGGTCCTGAGTTCAATTCCCAGCAACCACATGGTGGCTCACAACCATCTGTAATGAGATCCGATGGCCTCTTCTGGTGTCTGAAGACAGTGACAGTGTACTCATATACATAAAATAAGATAAAGAAAGAAAAAAAAGAACGCGCACCTTTCTAAAAAAAAAATTACGTTGGAAAAGCCATGTGTGATGACACAACCTTCAGTCCCAACACTACTAAGGAGGTAGGAATGGGAGAATCTCTGATAAATTGCCAGACTGGTCTATTGAGAACGTTTCAGGCCAGCCAGGACTACACAGTAAGACAGACCCTGTCTCCAAACAAAACAAAAATATTGTGTTGGCAGAAGGTTACATGTTGTATGGTTATGTTCCTGTGTCCCTGTACATGCATTTCTGCCTGGAAGCATCCTTGAAATGGAGGACAGAGAGTGACTGTCACAGAGCAGACAAGGGCTTGGAAGCAGGTGGTTCTCGATGAGCAGGGTCTTCCAGCTGGTGTAGTGCGTGCCTGTGCACCCAGCACGGGGGTCTGTGGTCATTTGAGACAGCATAGAGAAATTCCGTAAGACAAACGGCAGACATGCGGTATAAGGATTCTCACGGTGATGGAGGTGTCTCGAGGCTTGAAAATACCCATCCAAGTTGCCTAGTGTGGGGAAAGTGGGTGAAGAGTACATGAAATTTTATTATTTCTAATAACCATGTATAAAAGGACATTGTAACTTTAATTTTTTCAAAACCTATTTTTAATGATGGTTAAATGTTTTAACCTCCCTTTTAGCCCACCACCCACCAGGATATGGGGTGGACCAGGCCACCTGCCTCCTGATCACGTCTTAGGGTAGCTCAGGATATGCCTTTTCCCCACCTTCCATTTCTCCCCCATCAGCTCCCTTTACTCTTACGGTGGCTTTTACACTTTGTGTCCTGTTAGCGCTTACCAGTATACACTCCTAGGCTGTAGATTGTACCTAGAATGGACACTTGATGTAGACTCTCGCCGTGGCCCTGCACAGAGGGTCACTGATTATACAATTCAGATAAACTGGGGCTGCTGCTAAGCGAGGTCGTGATTATTGTTGAGGATGGACTTGGGTGGTTCTGTTTTGTTTTTCAAGATTTATTTTACGTATATGAGTACATTGCAGCTGTCCTCAGACACACCAGAAGAGGAGATTGGATCCTCTTACAGATGATTGTGAGCCACCATGTGGTTGCTGAGAATTGAACTCAGGACCTCTGGAAGAGCAGCCAGTGCTCTTAACTGCTGAGCCATCTCTCCAGACCCTCATTTATGTTCTTAATATAAGTTTTCTTAGTTTAAAAGAAAAGAGCAACTTGAGCTATTTAACAACGAATGCTCATTTTAATGCCATTATTAACAATATCACAGTCAATCAGGGGGAAAGGCAGTCATCCCACAGGCCACACAAAAGTCATGCTTAGAGAATGATTTGCATGACTCTGTGTTGGACATCAGTCAGCCCGAAGGGGAGGGAGAGGAACTAGCACTGGTCGTTAGTTGTTAGTTAGGTCACCTTGCAGTCTGATAGACATGTACTTCTAGCCGAGGTGTCCAGTGTGTGTCACGTATGTGGAGGCGGGTACTCTTCCCTCCAAACTCCAGAGGACCTGGGCTGATACGGAGACACACCTCCATCACCGTAAGAATCCTTTATACTGCATGTCTGCCGGTTTTCTTACAGAATTTCTGGGTGCCTAGAGAAATTTTTATGCTTTTGGTTTTTGAGTATGCATTAGAGAAGAAATGTGCAATTAATCTTTCTTAAAAGTTGGATGATAGTATCAATGTATAGATTCATAAGTAGAATGGCTTGGAACGTGTCACATTCCATAGGAAAAGTGACAAAGGTCTCATGTGCTGCTACTCTTGGTGTTTTCTAGTCAAGAGACTCCTTACAGTGCTGGGCTCCGCCTAGAGATGGGGCCTGGTTCAGTGGTATGAGTAACAAGGAGGAGTTTCTGTAGAGGACCTTCTACATTGCTGCCATGGGGACAGTTAGATGAGAGCATTTACCCTCTAGAAGATTTCTGGTGTGTTTTGGTTTTTGAACATCCTGAGAGCAGAGACCTTCAAAGCTTGGTGCATTTTTGAAAGTCTACTGGTGCTACCCGACCCAATTTCCCCATCTTCCTTTACCAACTTGGAGAAGAGTCAGAGGTCTGTGTTCAGCTTATAGGGTCTGAAGAAGGACCATCCCCCACCCTTGTGTACCTGAGAGCAGGGGGAGCCAGCCAGGGAAAGAAGCTTGGAGTAAGGAGCATGAGGTTGGAAGGTGGGCGGGGCTAATGGTTAAACCTTGTGCTGCCCAGCGGGCTGTGAGCGGTTGAGTGTTAAGTGGTTATGATCTAGGCTTGCCATCTAGTATTCTTCACAGGATTTTGGTAATCAGCCTTTAGAATCTTAGTCTGTCCATGCACAGTTTTTGTTTTTTAAGTTTACTATTCTGAAATTATTCTAGCGTCATTAGAAATATGAGAAAGAAAAGGAAAATCCCATTTAAGTGCAAAAATAAATTTTTAATGGATAATGAGGGAGCTCACTATCTTGAAGGTTTTGGTTTTTCTTTTTTCTTTTTCTTTTTTGGGTACACAGAGTAAATGCCAGCAGAAGGTGAATCTAATCCCTTCACATGCTCCAAAAGCAAGGCGTAGGAAGAAACCTGTGAAACAGGCCCTTTTCAAGTCTCTTTTATCAGTTTTTCCAGGGAGAGGGTGGTGGTTTTCGTGGACAGAGGTTTTTAGCGGCTTAAGCTCCTGTAAATGGTGGTGGGAGAGACAGCGGTGATGTGTGAGGGTTCATTAATTATTGCTCTTACTGATGTCTGCACAGGCTGTTGGGATCATAAATGTCAATCTGTCAAGAGACTGTGATAGGTCTAAAAAAACTGATTGAGTACCTCAAAGCTGCCATGGAGCCCAAGATGAGACAGGTTCCTGTTTCTCGGCTGTGTGGAAGGTGTGGGGGGAGGGGGTGGGAGGTTCTTTGTTGTACATAAGCTCTGGCTCTGGGGTTCTGTGTTGGGCTGGCTGGAGCGGAGGGTATGAGCCCCTGAGATGTCGGCGGGCCACAGCCTCTGTTAGCAGCCCGGGTAGGCGTGGGCTGCCAGCTGCACAGAGCCAGGAGAGTAAGAGAGACGGGATGCGGGTTTTGACAGGCCTGACACAATTCATTTGGAAAATTTCAGGAGAGAACATGAGTAATAAAGACAGGAACAGTGACAGAACGGAGCAAACGTGGATCTCTGTCGGAGACAGAGTTTGAAAAGGAGCAGCCCTGTTTGTTACCGTCAGGCTTCCATTGTAAATGTGTTCCTGAGTTGAAAAACTCAGTGCTTGTTACTGTCTGCTTGTGGCTAGAGCTCCCAATTAGAGGACTTTCTTTCTGTAGACATTTGTTTTTTTAAAAACACTGCACTTGGTTCCCCTGTCCCGTGATGAGCTGTGGTTGCCTTCAGACCAAGAAGTTGGACACAGGTTAAGTAGGTGAAGGTTTTCTTAGAAGGTCTCACACGGTGTCTTTGTCATTGTTAAGCACTGGCTGAGAAGCGGGGTGTAGAGTGTTGAGAGCCCGGCATGGGGTGTGCAGCCGGGGTGGGAGTCCACCAGAGGAAGCTCACTGGAGAAATCTGCTTTGTCGGCTCTCTAGGACCTTAATTAGAAGTCACTCCTAACTCCTGGGGTGGGGACTGTATCCAGCTTGCCACGCACTCCTCTGCTGCTAATGAGTGTGCTCCTTCCCAGGACGGCTTCTGACACTTACAGCTGAGTGTGAGAGTTATTTCTGTTCACCTCGCTCTCCACATTTAACCCTTACTGCCCAAGTTCAGCATATGCAAATCGATTAATTAGATGGTGTCTGCCATTGATCCCAAACTGAAAATGCTGCAAGTTAGAGGGGCTGAAACTTGGGAGCAGAAGGCAGATAATCAAGGTTTGATTTTTACTGTTAACTCATGTGTAGGTCTTTTCTGAGAGTCTTTTTTTTAACTGGCTTAAAATTTATAATTGAATAGTTGAATTATTTAGGCCATTATTATGTAATTAGAATCCTTACAATAGACATCTGTTTCTCTTATTTAGGTAGTTTACCCCACGGCACAAGGTCTCATTAAATAATTAGCAGAGGAGATATAAAATTCTTCCATAGCCATGAAGCTGAGCCTGTAGACTTCTGTTTATTTCATTAGCTTCTAATTAGAACACCAAGTTGACCTGTGAGAAAAATGTCAGAGAATGACTTACGTCACCAAGTAGTGACAGAGTGCAGTGCCCCTGATGGCAGCAGGGGGACGTCCACTGTCCTCACAGTGGGGAGTCTTAGAGGACACAGGGCTTCTTCCCATCTAATGTGAGACGGCAGTGAGGGCTGAGGGAGGCAGGGGGTCCCAGAGCATTAATACTGAGGAGCGTAGTGTCTGGGAAGAGGGCCCTAATCCTAAGAATACACAGTCCACTGAGCAGTTCATCTTGGTGAAGAGCGGTGGTTCTCAGCTCAGTCTGTATAACCCCTTGGAAGTCAAATGGCCCTTTCATAGGAGCCATATGTCAGATATTCTGTCTATTAGATACCCAGAATATGAGTCACAACAGCAGCAAAATTGCAGTTATGAGTTGGCAACAGGATAATTTTATTACTGGGGGTCACAATACGAAGAACTGTATGAAAGGGTCACAGCCTGAGTAAGGTTGAGACCCACGGCTGTAGGGTCATGTAAGGCTCACAGCACGGTTGTACACCTAGGTGGGTTTGGTTGTCAAATTATGCAGAAGTGAGGACATGGACTCTTGGAGAAACAGTTGGGGCCTAGTGAATGGCCAGGGCATCGTAGCCAGAAGCATCAGAAGCCTCCCATTACCTGTTGTCCAAGGCTACCCTCTCTGTGTTACCTGTAGCAGCACAGAGGTTCTCAGTGTTTGAAGGGCTAAAGGGACTCTCAGGACCAGGCACACTTGTTCCCTAGCGTTAGTGTTGACACTGTTTGACACATGATTTCATTAGAGGAAATTAAGAAAAAAAGAGATCTGGCCTGGACTGTCCTGTAACTCTGAGGGACTCCATCAAAGCAGAAAGACCATGCAGACATGAAATTTGGTTCCTAGCCATAGTGAAGTGCAGTGTGAGTGCTTTTCTCACATGGCCTTCTTGATGTCACAGGGCTCCCCTCTTCAGCGTTACTGATACGAAGAGTAGGTGGCACATTTGGCCCCTTGGGCCAAACTCCTCAAAGGAGCTTTGAATCCAGCTCTGTGGTTTGCTTTGCTTTTTTTATTTTTGGTCAGAGGTGGAGGTGAGAGAGGCCATGGTCTGAAGGTCTCGTTGTTGTTGTTTACTGTAAGTACCTTAGCACCATGTGTAGCCTCTATGCTTGCTTGTTCATTCATTCAGTTGTCAGGGTCTCACTATTTAATCCAGCTGACCCACAAGTTACTGTGCAGACCTAGATGACCTTGAGTGTCCACTGATCTGTCTGCCTGTACTTCATGAGTTAAAGTTTTCAGTCAGCAGAGAAGGTTCAGAGGTAAAGAACTCCTCCTCCTCCTCTTCCAGAGGGCTGGAGTTGAGTTCCCAGAGCCTGTCTATCCCAGCTGGTTTGTGACTACTGTAACTAGTTCCTGGCCTCAGAGGGCTTTCACAACCATGCGGTGTGGGTGACGTACATACTCCTCTCTCCTTCCCTCCCCTCTCCCCTGCTCTCTGCACCAGTTTTCAACTAGTCTCGGTTTGTGTGGACCGCACCTCTTATCTCAAGTTAGGACATTACTTTCAAAAGAGAGGCTTTGTTAGGTATCAATAGGGTTATTACCACAAATAGTCCCATTTGTGTGGAAAGGGACCCCCAGGAGAGCAGTGTGGCTCCTGCAAGGTGAATTCCTTTTGGCTGGCTGTTTTGTAATGATTTACATTTAGATGGTTGTGTTTTGCTCTTGTGGGGGCAGAAGGAGGGGGGGCTGGCCTGTGTGGTGGCCTTCGTCACCACACTAACTGCTCCGGACAGCTGTGTTCAGCAGAGCTGGGAATCAGCTTGAACCTGCTTTCCGTTGTGTTCATCCAGGGCTTTAGTTGGTGTGTGCTTGGGGTAATGTCACACCGGGCTGGGAGAACTGAGTGAGATGGGCAGTGGAACCTGCAGTGGTGAAGAACGGTGTGGCCACACTGTCCGTTCCACACGGAACAGGCTGGGAAGGGTATAGAGATAGCCTATACCGATGTGTCTCAGCCTGCTCCTGCTTCTCAAAAAGCCCCTTCAAGGAGAGAGCAAGGGCTGGCAGGAGAGGATTCAGCCATCGTCTAGTGCTTGCTGTGCCACAGGACACGTTAAGCACGAGCAGCTGAGTGGGCACCACTCTCCCTGAGAAGAGTGAAAGGATATTTGGCTTTCACTCCTGTGACAGACACCTCCAAGCAAGAGCCTTGGGTTAGTTTGCTTGTGGTTTCAGAAGTTGGGAGGCTGCATTTTCTTCATATTGCTTTCTTGATGCCGTCATGCAGCAGGGCTCCACTCTTCAGTGTGCTCACATCCTGGTAGACAGGAAACGTCCAGAACAAGACAGTCCCCAAGTGACACAGCCCAGTGACCTCCCTCCCTCACCCCTGGTGCAGTTCCACCACTTCCAACCCCGTCTCTTTACGGCTGCACTAATCTCTCGAGTTGCTGTCTAGTTGGGTGACAGGACCGGCCCTCATGGGGCATGGGCCCCACAGGGGAATGAATATAAGGCAGAAGAGAGTTCTGGCTTACTGTGGGCCGGGAGTGGGCTCCACATGGATCAGTCCGGGAACAACACTTAGTGGGGAATTTCGACCGGAGCCTGGGTGACCAATGCTGTGAGGAGAAAACAGCGGTACTGAGAGCAGAGGTCAAGCGGTCAGGAGACTGATGTGGAGGGCACTGGAGAGAGCGAGACTCAGGGAAGAGAGGTGCATGGCACCCTTGCAGGCTCTCGGTAGGAGCTTCTTTGGAAAGGGTTGTTAGTGCTTTGAGGCAGGACAGCTTGGGGGGCACTTGGCTGCGGTATGGGGAACTGGAGAGATTCGTGTCTGCCCAGCCAGGTACTAATCCTGATCCCAAATGTCTTGTTTCGGTCAGATTCACAGTCCGAGAGCGAGGCTTCACCCGTGAAACGACCGCGACTCGTAGAGAACCCCGAGCGGCCTGAGGAGAGCGGCCGGTCGAAGCAGAAGAGCCGGCGCCGGTGCTTTCAGTGCCAGACGAAGCTGGAGCTGGTACAGCAGGAACTGGGCTCCTGTCGCTGTGGTGAGCGCCCCCCTCTGTCTCAGACCCCTGGCTGCTGCTCCACCAGTGGCCTCATCCCACTCACTGCTGCTCTGTGACGTGCGCCATGAGACTGCAGACTAAGTTCACTCAGAAGAGCTTTGATAGATTTCTCCCCACCCCCTTTCAGTTATGGTTGGTTAGAAGTTTTCCTTGTGGAACCCTCAGATTCATGGAGGGCCCAGCTTGAAGCTGACACATCACCTTTCCCCCCCGTTGCTTAGCTCGGGGCCGCCTCTTAGGACTCTGCACACAGATGTGGTTTCTAAACTGTGTCTTGCACACACTGCATAGCCCACATGTATCATGTCGCAAAGGTAAGGTGGCAGCTGTAATACTCTAGGCTCTCGGTGTTCCTGTCACTTAGTCTGTGCAGTAGTTGTCATCTGGTAACCTCTGAGAGTCCTCCACCTCCCATTCCAGGAGGTGGGCTTGAACTCTGCTCTTGTCTGTTGGGCTGTGGCGAGCCTACATTACTGACGCAGGGCTGCACAGTTTCTGGGAAGTCGTTTGGGGGGCATTGTCTGTCTTCTGAAGAGAGAACTTTTTCTGCTCTGTGCCCCAGCTCTCTGTGCTGTGGAACTAGGGAAGATAGGGTGGACTGACTTCTTGAAATTAGGTTGGGACAGCTGTTCCTAGAATGGCCCCTCTACGCTTGTCCTGTCTGTCCCTTGTATACCTTCAGCTGTGAGGACGGGAGGTAGAGTGTGGGATTCGTTTCTGCTGTGAATTGTGAACAAAGAAGAGTTGGGTATTCGGAGCAGACACTGTTGTCTCTAGGTTTTAGACTCAACTTATACCAAAGCCCATAGTGTGGTCCAGTGAGGCAGGGCGAGCTGTGGCAAGCTGAGGAAGCTTTGGGGTCTGGCGGCTTATGACCCCTGAGGTTGCAGGTTCTTGTTCAGTGTGGAGATGAGCTGTGCTGGTCTTCAGCTGTTCATTCTATGAGCTCTGTTAACTCTCCCTGGTTGTTTCCTCTTGCCCTTATTTTACAGACTGCTTGTTTCTTGGTTAGAGGGGCAGAAATATTCTTTGTGTCCTTCTCAGCAGTGACTGGGTGCTTGGTAGTATGTAGGATTTGCTGAGGGAGATCAAGCAGTCGGGCCATGGGGCACTCCCTGCCTTTCCTCTGGCAGTGGCTACCTTTCCTCTTCAGGCAGACAAGGGAGTTCAGAGGAGCTTAGAAGACCCAGGTCTCTACATTTACCCTGCAGCTTTGATGCAAACCATTCCATTTCCACAGGTCTTACCACCCAGCTGAAAAAAGTCAAGCAGTAGTTATCAGATGGCCCAGGCCTCTCACTGTGGGCAACTGTACCATCAAAGTGTCTCAGTTAGCTTCACCCCCTGACGGGGAGACCGGGTCTCTAAGTAGAGTTCACTATAGACCTGAGTTCTTTCTCAGTTGTGTAACAACATGTAGTTCCTTGACCAATTCCAGGATAAAAGTCCCTTTAGATGGGTCCTTCCTCGAGAGCTGAGTTCACTCTGGTTCATGGAGAGCTTTAGACCATGAGCTCAGAAAGAGACCCTGTCGCCTGTCGCTGTTTAAAAGGTGATGGGCATCAGGAGAGCATGCGCTCTGGGGCTGGCTCTGACTGACTGCTGTGCGCTGCCCTCCTGTCCGCCTATGCCTGTAAGAGAGGGTGGGCTGTGGCTGAGCGCCTTGAGGATTCAGGGACTTGGGATAGAGGTAGGAGCTGCCCTGGAAGGGCTCAGAGGGAAACGTGGTCACTGCTGAAAGGGAAGCCTCAGCATAGTCTAAAACAGAGTACTTCTCCACCGCAGAATAATTGTTCTCTGTATGTAATCGCCGTCTTCCCTCCATTTCCCTTGCATTCTGTACAGGTTATTAACTGCTGACAAGAAATTCACTTCCCATAAATAATGCTTACGAGCCGCTGCTGTATAAATGGGATGTGTTATGAATTGTGATGGGCCTTTTTGTAGCATTCAGTGCCTAGAGCAGGAAGAACAGAGGATGTCGTTTTCATTAATTTCTAATGAGGTGCCAATTAAAGGCAGAGAAGATGCTCCAAAGGGAAGAGTGGCCAAGCTCCCCAGAATCCTCCGCCCCGGGGCTGTCATCCGAGCACTGCCAGCAAAGCTTCTCTAAAAATTCCATTAAATTACAGTCTCATCGAGAGCACACACAGACGCATTCAGCTTCCCTTTGATCTTCAAAAGAGCAATTTGTAAGGCGAGTTCTGAGCCTTCTCACACAGGACAGCTGTAGGTGATAGGAATTGTTAATTGCTGGGACGGTCCCTGTGCTTGCAGTAAGTAGGTGGGTTTTAGGGTGATTTCTCCTCGGTCTCACTCTGACTACATAACCTTTACGTCAGCAGTCCCAAAGGAACCCTTTCCTGTGAAATCTTCCCGGGTGCCAACTGGGAAAGGCCTGGTATGGGTAAGCTGGTCCTCCGTCCTAGGGCACCTTCCACAGTCCATGTGACAGAAGACTTGACAGGGTGACAGGATTATCACCCCTGTTGTGAGTCTTGTGTGCCAAGGCCACCTAGAGGATGCTCTAAGTCTGGCCACTGCAGTGTGGGCCACGCCCATCATCCCGAGGCCACAGAACTGCCTTCAAGTACAAATGGAGGACCTTGCGTATGTTTTTAGTATGTGGACTTAGTGGGCTTCTCACTCGGCCAAGTGCTGCTTTTAGGACCTCATGGTGCTCTCTCTTTTGGGCTCTGCAGTGCTGCTGTGGCCACTGGGTCTGTCATTCACCATCAGTAACAGGGGTTGGGATGACCTTACAAGGCATTTTGCTAAGATTTTTGAGGAGGAAGATGTCCGGGATCTAGGAGTTCACAGACTAAGGGTAAGTGTGGCGCCATGAGAACTCGCTGGGCAGTGTGCTGGGACACTCTTGCTGGCCACTCCCAGAGGGTCAGTGACATGAGTACTGTGACTGCCACTCTTGACACCCTTCAGTCTTCCAAGATCTTCAAGAAGAAAAGATTTTCTGGGCTCATCTGAGCAGCAGGCCCAGGTCTTGTTTTCCGCTTTGTTTGGAAATAAAATGTTTCCTCAGGCCACTGAGAGCTAGTGGTGATCATCATGGCCTTTTCCTCCTCTAAAGTGTTTACTGGGACCACGCTGACGCAGTTCTGTAACACTGGTCCCAGCAGCACGCTCCAGCTTCAGGGAGCTCACGCCCGGGTCTCCGCCCATGTCCATTTGTGTGCGTGTTGATTTAGCGATGCTCTTTTTCCAAAGTTGCTTTCCCCTTTGATGCAAAATCTCATCCATGATCAGGTGTTTTTAGTTTATTTAGTCTGTTTTAATCTGGGACATTCTCACCAACTTTGTTTTACAATTTTGACATTTTAAAATAAGACCCTCTCTCTGTTGTACACAAACACATACGTGTGCACCTACAGATTCTCATGGGTTGTAAGGTCAGAGCACCCCTCATTTGGGTGGGTTTCTTATGGTTTTAGTTGCCTTCTCTCAGCCAGCACCGGGGTGATGAACTTTGCTTGGAGCTTCAGCCTGGAGGCCCCGGGTCTTCAGTCTCTCGGTACTGAGGCCATTTGATTCATGTGCACACTCTGTTCCCCACCTCCGACAGTGCGCCTGGTAAACTTTGACAGTGTTAATGCTCTTCATGGAACCGTCCCGGAGAGGCTGGGCACCGTGGCACACGCTGTTAATCCCTGCACTCTGTGATGGCGGCAGGCAGATCTTTGAGCTTGCTGATCCAGTCTATATAGAGAATTCTAACAGCCAGGGCTACATAGGGAGCCCCTGTCTCAAAGACACAAATGACGTCCTTGAGTTTGGCATCCAGTTATGAGTCTGCCTGAACCATCCTCACGTGACAGTTCAGAATGATTTGATGCCACAGTTTGTGTTTGACGCGGGAATTCTTTCAGTGGCTCCTTTTGTTTTTAACCTATGGCTGCTGTGGGTCCCTCCCCCTTTCCCCTGGCTCACGAGTCAGTGCTATATATAACTTTTCCACTCCTGTCTCCATTGAGTGGGAGCATAACAAGATGTGTCCACGTGTTTTACTTGGGCTCTAGGATGTCATACACTGGGCCTGACAGGAAAGCGTGCACACACGTAAGAAACCACGGCCAGACCAGCCAGCACTGGAGTCATTAGCAAGTCACAAGATACAGTAAGAGGACGGCCGGGAGGGCTCCATCCACCTAGAAGACTAGACAGGCTTCTGCAGTTCAGGCCTTAAGGATGGGTGTGGCTTAGATGTAGGGAAAGGTGAACTGGCACAAGTCCTGGGAAAGCGGCCGGTGCCAGCTAGTGTCCAGCGGGCTACTCAACACTCCACCCCGCATATCTACTCCTTAGTCAGGGTGCATGTCATGTCTGTCCACCGAAAGATCTCAGAGGAAGAATAACTAATCAGTAGCAACACAGAGGACTCTCAGAACATGCCACGTGACACAGACCCAAGGCTGCACATTGAATCCAGGGACACTAAAATTCTAAAAACACCAAAGCTGCCAAGGAGAGCAGGTCACCGGTTGGCTGGCGCTGGAGGTGGGCGTGGATATTTGTCATTAGTCTGTAAGAACAATAAATGTATATCCCATTATTTATAAAATGGTATTTCATGTACATGCACATATACGCACATGTATGTAGCTGTGGTGCATCATGTGGGGTATGACTGGATGCTTCGTGGAGTCACACTGCTACACAGATCCTCATCGGGGTCCCAGGTCCCAGCAGAAATTTGGAGATGAAGTTTTCAGTGTGTGAGGTTTGCTTTTTTTCTTCTCTCTCTTTTTTTTTTTTTTCCAGAGCTGGGGACCGAACCCAGGGCCTTGCGCTTGCTAGGCAAGTGCTCTACCACTGAGCTAAATCCCCAACCCCTGCTTTTTTTCTTCTCTTCCCTTGCAAACATCTGGGGAAGCCGGTCAGTTCTGCTTCCTTTCACGTGAGTGCCTTACCCCACTTCCTGAGTTGTGGTTTAACATCAGCCTTTCTTTCTCTGTCCCTTTGCTCTGCTGTCCTAACGTCTCAGGGACCTGGGCTATGTAGTCAGAGCTCCGTGGTCCCTGCTGGACTGTGTGCTGTCTGGTATTACCCAGAGAGGTCAGTGAGTCTGCTGCTTGTGGGGAAAACTTTGTCAGTAGTGTCTGAGGGCAGACCCAGTTTGGTGAGGCAGTGGCCGGGTCTGTCTCAGCGTAGTTTTGAGACTGACCGCATATTTTCAGCCTTGGGGCTTCCTGAGAGGATAAGATCCAGGCGGGCAGTATTAGCATCAGTTCTTTGTGCATACTTTCTCTCCTTAAATTTTTATTGGTGAAAAGTCAAGTCATCTATCAGATAGGATGAGATTGCCTGCTTTATTTAATTCCAGTTGTTTTATCTAATTTCTCAACTTCGGGGGAAATTACACTTCATAAACTGTTTTACCTTGGTCTCAGAAAATGCAAGGTCATAGCTTGTCGTTCATCTATACCTGTCCCCTGTCCCAGCCTTATACCCCAGCTGCTACCTGGAATGCAAGCAGAGGTCTTAGGACTCCTGTGCTGGGAATAACCCAACAGCTGGGCGGTGGTGAGCCCGTTCTCTCTCACACTGCCGTCCAGAGTGACCGCTCCTCCGCCGCCTCTTTGCTGAACTTGCTTGTCACCAATTGGAGTAAAGTGGCTTCTCAACACCCCAGTCCCTAGGGACTGCAAAAAATGGTGTTAGAGTATCCGGCCAAATCAAGTCTGTGTCCATGTTTCCTAAGCCAGAGCCCTTACCAAAGCTCACCTTCTTTTACTGCAGCCTTTCTTGATAAAGGGGCCTCACTGCCTTAGGGTGCCTGGACATTTCTCCTTAGAATCCATCATGGGCCTCTCTGTTGGTGGCTTTAGAACACAACTGCGAGTGCTTCAGGGGGAGGCCATGCTTATTCTCCTACCTGGCTCAGGAGCACATCCTCCCTCTATGCCCAGTGACATGCAGTTACCATGGGAACAGGATGGGAATCTTGTAGGAGACATAAAGAATAGGGCTGTTGATATCTGTCACTGGTTAGGACTTAAGATTGTGTCTATTTTACTCTTAAAAGGCATTGTAGGACAAGGACACCTCAGTTTTTAGAGTTAAAACTCAAGCTTTGAAATTAAGTATAGGAGATGCTAAGGGAAGACCTGAGATTTGAGTCTGTATCTTTTTCCCCTCTAAATTGTCCCATTGGGCATCCTAATGTTGAGGTGACTGAGACCTGCTGTGTGAGAACCAGTCACTGGGGGATTTGTAGTTCCCTGATGTGCTAAGGGTTGGTTTGGTGTTAATGTTCATTTATTTTTATGAGTCCAAGTGTGGCCTGAATGTATGTGTGCACGCTGTGTGTGCATGCTGTGTGCCTGATGTCCACTGAAGGCAGAAGAGGCTGTTGGATGCCCCAGCACATGAGTGATTGTGTGTTACCTAAGTATGTGTTTCTGGAGGGCAGAGGCGTTGCCCTCCCTGTTGTCTCCCACCATTGGGGTTGACTGGGGTACAGCAGCCTTTCCACCATGCCCGTGCTGTTTCCCCCCACTGTTCATGTCTCACTGACCATGAAAATGGGGCAGCTTGTAGGGCTCTCTGGCTGACCTCCCTGGGTGCCCCTGGCTTATGACACACGGCCTGGGTGTATTGGGGTATTTTCAGTGGGTTTCTAGCTTCGCTTCCCGTGACCTGAAGCTGTTTTCCCTCCATGCGTGTCGGCGCTCTTTAGCCTAGGATGCAGAGTGCAGTGCTACCTTTCGTCCTCTGCTCAGCCCAGCACTGACCACAAATACCAAGCAGACGGCCAGTAAGCACTGTTCACTCCTTCCCAGCACTGGAGCATGGCTCCTGTTAGGTGAGGTTTCAGTACCACTGCTTCTCCAAGATCAGTATCAGTGAAGTTTGTCTAATTCTGGAAAGTACCATCATTCACGCAGGCCCAAGTCTTGATTGATGAGGTCACACAACACAGGTCCTGGAGACACAGGCTCCAACAGGGCAGCACTTCAGCTCTCCCTCCCTGTTTGCCAGCAGGAGACAGCAACACCCTATGTAGCAGTGGAAACTGGTCTCTCTGAGAGCATCTTTTGGAGAGTGGGGGGCACAGACAGGGTTTCTGTGCATAGCCCTGCCTGTCCTGGAACTAGCTCCATAGCCCAGTGTGGCCTCAAACAGAGATCCACCTGCCTCTGCGTCTCCGGTGTTGGGAATAAAGGTGTGCGTCTTAAGGCCAGTCTCTGTACAAGCCTCAGCCCTGGCTGTGCTGGCATGTTCTTGGGGTGTTGGCACTCATGGTGGTGTTGGCACTGCAGCTTTTCAGTCTGTGAGATTCAGAGCCAGGCTGCTGGGGAGCCAAGTCCCTGGGAGAGAACCACAAGGGCCTTGAGAGGTCTGGGCTGGGCTAGCAGAGAAGCTGCTGCCCCTGACGGATGGGGAAGAGGACTTACCACATCTCAGCCCTGCTGAGGCGGACCTGACACAGTGGCGTTGTGTCAGTGGTCACTGAGTACTCAGAAGCACCAGGCGCTGGCCCTCCCAGGGCTGCCTTTCAGAGGCTCCACTCACTGGGCGCATCTCAGGAAGATCCTCCAGGGCTGCAGGGAGCAGGTCTGCGCCAGGGTCGAATGCTCTCCCTCCAGGGCTGCAGGGAGCAGGTCTACGCCAGGGTTGAATGCTCTCCCAAGCCAGAAGTTTCTGGTGAAGCTTGGTATTTGTGGTATTTAATTGTCAGGATGCCTGCTTTTGCTGCTCGAGAAGTGGCTGGATCTTGGCCGCATGGGGTGGCAGACAGAGGATGCTCCAGTTAAAGACAGTCATGTGGACCTGCCTACCCCCAAACCCCCACAGGCAGTCTGGCAGCTACCATTGGAGCCTCGCAGGGCCCAACAAGCCTCTTCCTCCTTGATTGTCAGGATGTGCCATACAGGCCAACATCCATCTCGATCTGGGTCAGTCCTGGCCCTTAGGAGGGGGCAACTGAGTTAACACAGGAAGGCTTGTGAGTCCTTGTCATTGATACACAGGGGGTGACATGCTTCTCTACCTGCCCTGCCAAGTTACAGATTTATCCAGGAAGAGAGGGAAGGCTCTAGATTTATAAGTTAAGGGGCCAGGTTTATGTTAATACTCTTGCTTCAATTAAATTGCTCTTCCCCGGAGTCCAGTTGTTGCATGAGGATTAATTTTCTGTTGAATCTTGAGTAACCGAACAAAGTACTAGTGCCAGGTTGAGAAGCGAGCAGTGTGGAGGCCTGTGGTGAAGTTAGTCTCCACCCAGCTCATCTGTGACCTCAGAGTCACGTCAGTCACGGTGCCTGAGACGCCCTGGTCACTCCCAGAACTAGAACTGCACAGGCTGGACTTGTTGGGGGTTGAGGAGGACGCCTTTGTTAACGTTGTGTTCCTTTGTTGCTAGAAGGGATCGTTTCTGTCTTTAGTGAGTTGTCTGTAGATGAGGTTGTTTTACTGTCCGTCTTGACTGGATCCTAGGAGAGGAGTGAGAGCCTCTGCCTCTGTGCTGTGTCTCTGCTGGGGAGGTGTGCAGCACACGGTGTGCACAGAGTGGAAGCATCACCAAGGTGTGAAGCGACAGTGAGGAGTGTGGGCCTCGGAGCAGGCTGGCTGGGAGGAGTCGTCCTGGACAGAGAAGGCCTGTGGGCCTGTGGACAGCCAGTGCTGTGGGTCCCGGTGGTGTGGCAGGAGCCCAGTGCAGGAGAGTGGGGGCGGCAGCGCCCAGCCGGGGCTTGTTGGCCTCGCTAAGTTTATTATATCTATCACTGAAGGGTTTCGAGCACCAGAGTGACATCATCTGATTTACATTCTGAAAATCCCCCTGTGGTAGAGAAGCAGAAATGCTTGTGCATGTAGGCCCTCAAGAATACTTAGAGGCTGGTGGCCATGGTGACTTGGCCTCTGTGGAAGCGTTAACAGAAAATGAGATGAGAGACTTGGTGATTATTACTTTATACAATTTGAAGTTTGTTATATTCATATATTCCATTATTGTACTCAAAGAGGAACTAACACACGAAGCAAGCACGTCCTATTGGTAGCCCTATGTCCAGAGTCCTTCCGCATGCTGCAGGGGAGCGGCCTCTGCAAGCCCCGTGGGCCCTGGCCTCCCAGCCCCTCTGTGCCTGCTCCTTGGGCAGGCTGCCCTGGTTCCTGCCTGCCGTGCAGCGGAGAGCAGGACACGTGCAGGATGTGGGTTAGAGCTTGTCTAAGAACCCACTCGTGATGACCGTGAGGAGAAGGGAAGAGGAGGAACCTGGGGTCTGGCGTGAATCCCAGCTGGGTGGGCAGTCGCCTTTATGAGGCAGAAAGATGCAGTCAGTCGTGGAGGCCCGGGAGGACCGAGGTTCTGTTCTGAGCCAGGACTGCAGAGCCTGTGGAATCTGCAGTCTGATATCGGAGCTCTTCCGTAAGGGACTCAGCACTGGGTGCCAGTGGGACTTCAGGCAGGGTCCTCGCTTTTAGAGCAACAGCCAGTGAGGAGGGAAGTTCCAAAGGGTGACATCACAAAGCATGGGCAAGCACAGATGCCAAGAGCTCTGGGTCTGGGGCCCTGGCAGGTGACCTCTGAGCGCTCGATCAGTGCTCCATCCCGTTCTGGTTCTTGGATAATGACTTTCCCTCTCCCATGTGAAGCCAGGGCTGGAGGGGAGTGCGAAGCAGATACAGTCCATGCCCAGCCCCCGCGGCTGCTGATGGAGGAGATGATTCTGCCGTGGCATTGGGTCAGCGGATGGGATGTAGTCTAGGGATTCCCGCTGGTGCTGTGTGCGTGGCTGACGCTTTCCAGCAAGCGGAGCTGACCGCCTGGCGTTCCCAATGCGCCCTTGTGAGCGAGCTGGGATGGGTGAGCTGTCCCGAGGCTGAAGAAACTTCCTTGCTGGGAAGATAGGATTTGGTTTTCCAAGGAGCTTCTTGGTCATTTTAGATACAGAGGTCAGGGACATTAATTAACCTTGTTTTGTTTTTTGTCTCGTGTAGCCCAGGATGGTTTTGTACTTCTGATCCTCTGACACCTTCCAAGCTGCTGGAGTTATGGGCAGTGGCACTGTGCTTGGATTTATGCCATGGGGGAGGGGCTGCTACATCCCCAGTACATTAATCTAAAATGACTCTTTAGATACCGTATCTGATCCCTGCAGCGCTGTGGTCTGGAGATGGCCCTCACCAAGTTTTAAGGGGACGCATAGGCTCCGCTTGCCTGACTCAGAAGTGGAGTGAGTGACCGCAGTCTGGGACCTCGGAGGGTTGGGCTGCCGTCTTGTCCTCTTCCGTGTCCTCTTCCGCACACCGCACACCCGCAGAGCCATTTGCATGTCTGGTCCTCAGCCTCCTGAACCGCTCACATTGGAAACTCAGAGGAGCAGGGAGGGAAGTGTACCCGTGAGGTAGAAACCCTGAGTGGCTGCGCTGAGCCTTGTCCCATCCCTGTCTTTAATAAAACAGCGTGTGTGGGCTTTCAAGTGGGCGATGTTCAGGAAAGCAAGTGCCTAATTAATTAAAACCGAGAGCCAGCGCTGCTTGGGTCAGCTGACTGTGCTCCATGATGAAGCGGTCCGCAGCTTCTGCTGGGTGTGGGTTAAGTGCGGACACCGAGGAGCGTGGGTTCGCTGCCATCTTGTTGCTCTCAGTGGCTCAGAGAAAAAGGCAGACGGACCCCTGCTCAGATCCTTGTAGTGGTCACCTCTGTGGTCAGCCGCAGGGAACTGTGAGCTGGCTGCGCTGTTTTGCCCCAGGCCGCCTCTGCACTGGTTTGGGTGACAGTCAGGTGCCCCTTGGGCAATGATTGTGGTCAGGGTTTCACAGGAGCAGAACAAGGCGGCGGCTGCTGCTGCTGCTGCAGGAACACTTAGGGCCAGGGCCTGCCTGCTGCTGTGGTGCCCGTGCTTGTTCCCAGTGTCCAGGGCGGACTGTCGCCTCCGGAGCATCAGCCATGGTTGAGGGCGCCTGGATTAAGAGGGCGAGCTTTGGCTTGAGTGCTCAAGGCTGTAGGGTGAGGAGAGGTCTGCGTCCCAGCAGATGGCAGTTTCACACATCAGTCACATCTGTGGCATGGGGCTGGCTGGAGCCGTGTGTTCTGTGTCTGAATCCAGATGTCTGAGAGCTCCATGCTGGGCCTCTGGCTTCTCCTTCCACTTCTCACATGCGTGTGTGTCTGCACTTAGAGCGATGAGGTGGAGGCATTGGAGGCTGTGGAACAGGGGCTGTGGACAGTGAGGAGCTGGCATAGTTGGAGCTGGGAAGCAAACCCAGGCCGTCTTTTGTTGTGTGTGCTTTTAACCACGGAGCCATTTTCACTGCGGCTCACTTCTGTGTTCACGGTGACTCAAGTGGTGGCCTCTGCTCTCTCCTCATGCAGGTTTCATTGTAGAAGGTAGACTTGCATGGTGTGGCCACTTGCCTTCCTAGTGCTGTCTGCTGAGTTGATGGGGTCTTCTCAGGTTACCCAGCCCCTCTGGAGACCGCCCAGCCCACACCGTAGGTTATAGGAATGGTACATGTGTGCTCGGTCCTCTATAGCTCTCCATCCCTGTTCTGAGTGCTCTCAGGATTGGGGACAGTGGCTGGTCCACGTAGAGAAAAGGGTGCAGCCTGCGGGGTGGGCTTAGAGGGCCAGCTGTGCTTGGTCCTCCTTTTTTTAATGCAGGGCGTGTCCTATGTTGCCCACCCAAGCCAGTACGTGAAGAGACGCCCGCCGAGCTGGGTGGGTGAGGGCAAGCCCGCACACCGCAGTGCTTTTCATCTGCGTGCGGCTGAGAAGGGGTGTGGGGCTCTGTGATGAGCCCTGTGTGACAGGAGTGAGTCTCACCTGAGGCAGAGATGATTTCACAGCTTTGTCGCTTGATTCTCCACCCATCTGGTGGCACTTTTTGGGGTCTTTTTCAAGAAAGGACCCAAATCGCGTTTGTCCTGCCTCTGTTTCTGAGAACCCTAGAACTTGCAGGCCTCCTGCCTTGCCTTCTAGTTTCTCATGAGTGACTTAGAGAAATGCCAAGGCTAGCCCAGCTGAAAGCAGGCAGTAACCTCAGGTCCTTTGCCACTCAAGAACGGCCATCTCCAGTGATGTAGAGTTCACGGTCCCCACAGCAGTCTTTGGAAACAGGTTTGTGTCCCCAAGAAGGGAAGGTTCAGGTCGATTACTGCATCCGCTCTGCCTGTGCTCATCTCCAGCCCTTTCTTGTAAGAAACTTCACAGTTGGGGTTGGGGATTTAGCTCAGGGGTAGAGCGCTTGCCTAGCAAGCCTAAGGCCCTGGGTTCGGTCCCCAACTCCGAAAAAAAGAAAAAAGAAAAAAAAAAGAAACTTCACAGTTTCTTTTGTTTTAAAATGAAATTCCACCCACCTCCCTGTCCGCACTTACCCACCCAGCAGCACCAGACTGCGGTAGCTGGCCTGTGCCTGGTGAGTGATCATGGCAGGACTGGAGTGTAACCTGCATCTAATAACCCAGCCTCGGCACACGTCCCCTGGCCCCCCCTGTGCATTACCTGTGACGTAGAAGTGCAGCTGCTGCTGAGTAAGTTTCCAGCGTGCAGAGCTCAGGGCAGGCTCTGGCTGCATCTGACAGGTGTGCAGAGCGTGGGCCTGCAATGGATGCCCGTGGCTCTAAGAACCTTGCCAAAGGAAGGGGACACTCTGGCACTGTCCCCTCTGGGTCTGCTTTGACTAGAATCTGAGTTAGGCTGATCAGTTCCCAGCTCAGGAGAGACCACCCTTCCAAAGGAAGGGGCAGCAGGGTCACTGCTCTTCTGTAAGAGCTGTGCCAGGGCTTGTGCCCCAGCCGGCCTGGCAGTCGTCCCTTCCCTCTCTTCCCCTACCCCCAGCATAGATGCGGGCTTTGTTCCTGAAAGATGATTTAGCTGTTAGGGGGGCTGTGTACTTTGGGTGTGGAGCCCTTCGGGAGACAGACGACTGGTGTCCACTATCTGGGAGTGATGAACTATCAGTGAGTGTGACCACAAGCTCATTAATCTCAACTTCGCTTTCCGACCAAGTGGGAGCTTAGCTTCTCAAGAGACAGAAATTTCATCTCTATTCTTTTCCTCAAACCCAGTCCCAATTTAGAGTCAAACATATTGCCCTGCTCTCCCTGGGAAGCAGTTAATAATGTGTTTCTCGAACAATGGCTGTTCAGGCTGTACCCTCCGCCCCTCGGCTGCATGCATGAGCCCGCGAACACAGCCTGAGCAAAGCAGCCACCATGACAGGGTGAATGGCGGCTCTGTCTTTTAAGATTCTCACACATGTGCCTCCATCATCAGCTGGGGAAGGTAATCGTAAAACCAAGGGTCATTGAATCTTGAGTTTGTCCTTCACCTCCAGGACCTGGTCCTCTCCAGCCAGTCGGTTTCCTGGTTCTGTACGGTTACAGAGGAACAGAGGCTGAGGGGCGGCCACCTGTTGGGTTCTGACACAGGGAAGCAAGTTAGGAAGGTACGTGGGTCCATCAAGGCCTGCTGCCATCTCTACCTAGGCCCACAGGTCTGCGAGGTGTGGCTACACAGAGTGGGGGTGGGGTGAGGATGGAGGAAGTCCTTGGCCCTGGCAGTCGGTCCTCTTGCAAGCGTCTCCTTCCATCCTGAAGGAGAGGACTGCACATGCCTCTCAGCCTTTCGGGGGTTCACTGGGGAGCCAGGAGGCCTTCATACGCTGCCTTCTCCTTTATTCCGTGAGCTGAGGTCTGTCCTGCCCTCTGTCCTGCCGTCTGTGCCAGGCCAGTGTCTCCCTTGGACCCACAGCTGCCTCCACAGCCCAGAGGACAGCCTCTCGGGGAGTTAGAGCAGTCAGACCAGATGACATCACACTCAGTCCTCCCATGGCTCTGCCTGCTGAGTGTCACCTTTTCCAGGGTTGCAAACACCCACTTCCTGTGAGGAGCCCCATTCCCTTGTTGAGTGTGACTTGATCCCTACTGGAGCTCGCAGGGCTTCTGAGCTGGCAAGGGTACGAAGCTGCTTCTGTGACCCTGGAGTCCCTCTCCATCAGCTGCACTGGGCAAGGCCAGTGCCACACCTTTCCCAGGGTAGAGCTGCAGATCTCACTGTACCAAGAAGTGGGGTGGGAGCTGCGGCATTAAACCTTGTACTCACCCTGTGTCTTGCAGATGCCAGTGAGGCCCCTAACGGTGTCTCCTCTGCTCTCCCACTTCAGGGTACGTGTTCTGCATGTTACATCGCCTCCCAGAGCAGCACGACTGTACGTTCGACCACATGGGCCGTGGCCGCGAGGAAGCCATCATGAAAATGGTGAAACTGGACCGGAAAGTGGGGCGCTCCTGCCAGCGCATCGGGGAGGGGTGCTCCTGAAGGCCAGGCACGGCCACCACACGACGCTGTTCTTAGTTCACTAATGTTAGCCTTATTTAGGACAAAGTCAGCCAGACACCTTGTACTGGGCACGCGTCAGACTACAGCCGGCCGTCTTCTTTCTTTAGCCAGCCATCCTGGTACTGTAGTTTAGGGGTTGATGGTGGATGAAATTGATGTCTGGCTGGTTACTAAGGTGCCTGCTAGCCATTGTATAAAATTAAAACATGAAGACTATTTGTTTTGAGCATGGCTAGTGGATTCACAACAACACATGCCTGTCACTGCTGGAGTCGCACTTACAAAGCCTTAAGCGGAAAGTGTCCAGAGCAGACCGAGGCAGCAGGGCAGGTGCAGGCCGCGCCGCCCACGCGGGCGGCTTTGACAGAAACTCTTCCATGTTCGGCCTTTCACCTCTTCACTTTCGCTTGGTCCCAGCAGGACCTGATGGCCACGCGTGCCTTGGCCACAGGAAGCTGCTGAGACCGACCACGTGGCCGGGCTGGGCTGGGCCCTCACTCTCCCTCAGCGCTGGAAGTCAGGGTGGGGACAGATTCTATGGAGGAAGCTTTTTGAACCTGTTGTTACGGGGAAACTCATCACACAAGGAGAGAGACAACTCCACTTTGAAAATTAGCTCCCCTCAAGCCTAGTCCATGCACGGTCCCCACCTTTTCTGCACAGGATCCGTGGTTGTGACCCGGCTGTGGCTGTCGCTTGCCGAGAGCATTGGTGTTGCTCCTGGCAGGCCTGTGGCTGAGGCCCTCACCTGGGCCTTGGAGTTTGAAAAGATGTCCATGGCCACGAGAGTCAGTGAGCGCACAGGGGATCTGCTGCTGTCCTTCCTGGCAGGAGTCTCCTCTTGTTTCTATGCAGCCATAGTTTGAGGACAACCAGGCCAACAACCTCAGGACAAGTTCAGGAAGGAAAGACAGTGGACTGCATGGGACCCTGGTGTGGCTCTAGAACGTTGAGTGGTGGCTGTGGGTGGGAGGCAGCTCTCAGCTTGGGCCTGAACGGGGCTGGTTAGAAACCACTCAGGGGGGCGGGGCGGGGCGATTCTGGGAGTCCCTGGAAAGCCTGGGTCAGGTTTAAGTGCCACACCGTGCGTGCATCTGTCCCAGATCGCGGCTTGGCCGGAGCTGTCCACGTCTGACTGCTGAGTGGTTTAGCCGTGACTTTCCTTTGTGTAGGTGAGCAAGGTCTGCTTCCCAGATGAACAGATCTGCAAGTATAATGTTGTGATCCAAGATAGCGAATAGGAAATCATGTTCTTCCCACCCTGCACCCAGTCTGCACCCCAGCAGAGGGGACCCAGTGCAGAAGCTCCAGCCTTAATTCTTGCTTCAGGACCCAGACCAGCCCCTCACTCGAGGGCAGCCCAGGGTACGGTGCAGGTCTGCCTAGCGTTTACCACTGCTGTTAAGCCACAGCCCTCTGGCCCCACATGGCCGTCCTCGGTGAGGCGCCGTGTACCCTTCTTAGGCCCTCAGGTCCCCAGAGCACTAGGAGGGGGTGCTGGGGACCATGTGCCCAGGGACCGCAGCCAGGTTCACGCCTGCTGGGAGAGCTGGGCAGGGGAGGAAGGGCTTGTTCCCTACAGTATCTGTTCTGTGAAGTTTGTTAAATGTAAGGGAAGCTGAAATTCTTGTATCTTAAAGAGGAAATCTTATTTAACCCTTTGTGTCCTAGATTGACTTACACACATAGCCTAGAGCTCAGTTTTAGTTTAACATTGTGGAAATATTAAAAGAATCTTGTAACTTTATTCTTTTTTTTTCTCCTGCTGAAACAAATTAAACCAATCGTATGGACATTTGGATTGTCTGTTTTAGTGGCTCCCCCATGCCCAAGAACGGCCAGGAAAGGAACGCAGAGCCTCCCCGCTGCGAGCGTGCAGCCTGCTCGGCAGTGTTTGGGACATGGGGTGATTTGCCCAGGAAGTGTCCACATCCAGCAGCCGCTTCCCCGTCTGGACTCCTGGAGGCAGTGCACAGCGGGGCTGGCTCTCGAGGACCCCAGGGGTGGGTGGGTTGGGAGCCTGGGTCCTGGAGTGTGGGGAGGGCCGGAGGGAAGGAGCTGCCCACTCCTTCAAGGCAGCTGCAGGGATGAGCATGTGGGTCTGACTGACGTTCAGGATGCTGCCAACACTACATGGAAGTTTTGCCTCAGGCAGAGGAATGGCACCTACACCACCCCACAGTTGCCAGCGGGTGACGAAAAATGGCCAAGAAGGTCAGAGTGCCTGGCACAGGGCAGGGAAAAGCCAGCGGGCAGCAACAAAGGCTAGTCTGACGTCAGTGTGGCCAAGCCAGGACAGAGACCCTCTGATGGCCACGGGAAGAAAAAAGCCCTGGGGACTCTGAGAAGCACCCCTCCCTCCCCACCCTCACAGGCACGGTGGAGACCCAAGGAGAGTGCAGTGCGGGAAGGGCCCTGACCTCTGCCTTAGGCAGGAGGAGCAGGCAGACAGAAGCCCCTTGAACTGGAAAAGGGGGCACCTAACTTCTCTTCTAGCCCTAGGGTCTGGGAAAAGTCTCAGATCCTGAAATACATGTGGAATATTAAATAAAATGGAAAATGTGTTCACGTCCCTCCAGCCACATACAATGACTGTGATCTGGTTAGATCTCGGGGCCTCTGCCCAGAGCCAGCAGCTCCGCTCTCCACCTGAGAGACGCCCAAGTGTTCACGGCCCATGGAGACCCCAGGAATGAAACCAGGGCTCAAGGGAGTGAGGAGGCTGGCGAGCTGTCTGCCAGCACTTACCTGCCTTGTTGGCCAGCCAGTGCGACCAGGACTCAGAGGTCCCTCCTGGCACCCACCTTCCTTTGCCTGTGTATCCAGGCGTGTGGCACCCGCTCATGGCAGGACACTGACGTCACTGGCATCGCGGCCCAGGCCTATCCGAGTGGGCTCTTTACAGTGACTTTGGTGTTAGGTCTTGGGCACACTGGGCCTTGGAGCCCCCCTAACTTTTCCTGGAGAGGCCCTGGTTTTGACATCTGGAAGAGATCTACAGGACCCAGGCGGTCTTGGGGTCACAGTACTTCTCAAGGTGGAGGGCGGGGGGATGGTTGCTGTAAAGGGAAGACAACCCCCTTAGCAACGCACCCCACACAGGAAACAGTGGGATGACTCAAGCACGGATGTGTGCACACGGATGTATGCTGTTGTGGGTGTCTGGGAAACGTCAGATGTCCCGCTTTTAGAACATGTTCCCCCCTCTACACCCTATCTTGGGTCACATCAGGGAATGGATCCCTGTGCCGTGGATTGGAGCCAGCTTCCCCGGGGCAGGAACAATGCCTCGTGGGGCACCAGCTACTGGAGGGGGGGCCCTGAGGCAGGTGACTTGCTGGGGCAACCCAGAAGAGAGAAGTAGCAGGGGAGGGAGAGAAAGGAAACAATCCAGTGGGTTTCCCCCACTGCCTTGTCCACCTGCACCCAGGCATGAGGTGGGCAGCTTTCACACGCCGGGATGCTGGCTGGGCCAGTTACGTTCCCGGGCTGTGGGCTAACTGTTCCTTGCGCAGCTAGAACCCTGTGGGGGTGTAGAATGAGTCCATGCAAACATAAACATGTGATGTCTCCCATGTGGCCCAGTGGCCCCAGAGAACCTAAAGCAGGGGGTAGTGCTGCTGTCAGCCCCACTCCTGTCCTATGTCCACACAGGAAGAGGGGCTAAGTGAGGGATTGGGGTTGGAGCCCAGGCCTCCTGCATGCTGAGCAAGGGCTTTTACTGAGTGAGCCACAGCCAGCCCTTCAGATTGCCTTTCAACACTGAAATTCATGTTCTGAGAATTTCGGATCTGGCCACTTTGAAGCGAGCGGAACATGCTTCAGACAGGTGGGGATGGAGCTCTGGCCCACCTCCAGGTTAACCCAGCACAGCAAGTGTAACTGGGACAAGCTTTCCTGCCTGACCACAGTGCAGACCACAGTTCAGGTTTTCAACAAAGCTGCCACCGGAGAAAGGACAGTCTCCAGGGGACGGGAAAGCGGCTGTCCATACACAGACCAAGACTCACCCTCACTTGTGTGAAGAACTGAGACCAGAAGGAGACAGCTGTATTTCAGAATTACAGCCAACAAAAGCAGACGCCAACAAGTGGGGCGTGTGAGGTAAAGGACAGCCACTAAGGGGAGCTGAGGGTGGGGCAGGTGCCGAGAGACTTCCTGGCGGGGCTGAGGCCATTTGTCCCCCCAATACACATTCAAGACAACAGCACATGCACCCGTAGACACAGACCATGTGATGGGGGGTTTGTGTTGGTTAAATTTCTGACGATGTGGTTCTCCGATGTTGTAAGAGGGCCAGCAGGGAAGGTGTGGGATTAGAAACCAAAAGCACAGTGATGCCCTAGTTCACCTGCTAGACGGCTGTAACTGCACCAAGCCTTAACCACTTGGAGGGAGGGAGCAACGGCTGCAGAGGCCATTGTGAAAACCCTGCAGACAGACCTGTCACCAGCCACCCCCAGCAGTGAAACAGGATCCAAGAGACACCTGCAGGTCTGTGCTGGGAACACTGTTCGCGACAGCCCAAGCACCAGCCAGAGTCCGTCTGCAGATGAACGTGCAGAGTTCATGTTTACATAATGGCATCCTAGTCATCACTGAAAAGGATGGATGAGCCTAGGGGATGTAACGTCAAGTGAAACAAGCCAGGCAGAGACATAAATACTTCGTGATCTCGCTATGAAAGATGGCTTCCTCTTGTGGATTTGGGAGTGGGGTGTCACGGAGAATTGAGGACAGGCTGCCTGGTGGGGAATAAGTCACATTCTCAAACTACATTTTCATCTTTTGTCCTGCGTACTCTCTTCATTGTAGATCCACATGAGTCATTTCTAATAACTCTGACAGTACTAAGCCATCTCGGATCTCCTCTGCCAGTGACATTAGTCCAAACTTCAAGTAGTCTCAAGCAGATTTTTAGGACAAGAGCATAAAGCAAACAGCCTCCAGACATGTGCTAACAGTTGTCTGCTCCATCCACATTGCTCTCAGCATCGCCGGCTGGCACACTCCTCCTAGGACTGCCCACTAAGCCCTGCTTAACAGCATCCAAAAAACGCATGGTCAGTCCCAGAATTCCCTGAAACCTGGTGCCAGCCTCTCACACAGTTACAAAGTGCCTCTCACGCTGTGACAAAGGCAACTTAGAAAGCATGGAACTGGGGCTGGCTTGCAGTTTCAGAGGTCCAGTCCATCACAGAGGGAGGGGAGTGTGGCACCAGGCACCATCCCCAGTGGCACACCTCCAAGGCTAGATAGACCTAATCCTCCTCAAATAGAAGCGTATGGTGATGGTGGGAGCCAACTCACAGGTGAATTCTATGTCCCAGTATGTAGTACACAGAAATCAACTGATGGCACCATTTCAAACCCTGCATTTGAACGTTCCCAGAGCAAGTGATGTTTGAGGCGCCAGCTGTTTGGTGCAGGGCTCAGCCTGGGCCCCCCTCTTGCTGGCTCATCCCATGTGCAACCTGGCCTGCCTAGGGGGTAGGCTCTCCTTGGGTAGGGGTTTTAAGCCATGGGGGACATGGGACACCAACTCACCTGCTCTTGGCCTCTGCTGGGGTAGATGAGCTGTAAGGGTGATGTCAACCTCTCAGAAACAAAACGGATGCCTTGCCTGACTGCAGCTGTAGCTTGAACTCCTACAGAGAAACGGAACAACTGGGTCTGGGCAGTTGACAAGGCGCGGCGGTCATTTCCTGCACACGGGTACGCTCCACGCTCCGTCTGCTGGTGTGGAGGCGGGCAGTGTCCTTGTCTGACCAGGAGCAAGTATGGAAGAGAGTTTCCTATCCCTCCATGGCAACTGGACCACTTGGTGACATCCCTGTGCTTCTCCATCAGTACCAGCTGGCACCCTCAAGTCTGGCTCTCCCAGGGACTCTGGGCAGCCTTCCCTCCGAGCTACAAGCGACAAATCCGATGCAGGGCACACCCCCTGAACTCACAGAGCCTCCAGTCCCTCCCTGTCCCCTACGTGACCTCTGTTGGTATGACCATGGCGCTGGTCCCTTCTCAGAACTCTGACCCTGGTTCCCACTTTGGGGACTCAGAGTTTGCTCGGCTGTCACCTGGACCTGGGTGCACCTAGCACTCACTGTAGGCCAATCTGAGAGAAGTGAACAGGAAGTCTGATACCTGAGCACAGGTTCCCAGGGATGCACGGAGCGGGACGCATCCATCTGTTCATCCACTGTCAGCAAGGGCTCTAGACGACCCTTGGCACCGGCGCACTTACTAGGACCCAGAGTGGTGACAGTGGAGAGCTGAGGCAAGACACACAGACACCAGCTTCTATCTTGTCACAAAGATGCAGAGTCCACTCGAAGTGACAAGGAAGTGAACCTACTATGCTCAAGGTGAGGCAGGCTGCAGGAAGGTTAGGGAAGGGCTGCTGGGCTACCCTGACCTCATGACACAGGAAATGAGAGGAGGACTGGTGTGCTGGGGGAGGGGAAGGAGTGGGGAGCCCACAGAGCGCCCACAACAGACACGGGGTTGGGAACCCTGGGGAGAGCTGCAGGGGCTCCCCAATGGGGAACAGAAGGCACGAGCTCGGGTATTGAAGTCATTGCTTTATTTCTATGGTGGCCCTGCACACACATGAACTGAGGGTCACAACATGAAGATGCCCCACCACCTCAGGAACACACTCCAAACACTGCCCTGGACACTCCCTCAGTTAGCCTGACCCACACCATATTGAGGTGGCCTCTTCAGAGGCCCAGAAATGGTAGCCATGGAGGGGAAGTGGCTCTCACCTCTGGAAGATCCAGTCTACACAAGTTCGGCCAGAGCAGCTCATGGGCACTGTGCGTCGCCACCCACGGGGGGCAGTCACCTGCCTTCACTGCAAAGGCGCAACCCAAGCCAGTTACCATCCTGGGTGCTGGGGATGGGTGTGGAGATACAAAGTGACTTGGGGACATCAGCCCCAAGCCAGTCTGACAAGGAGATTCCTGGCTCTCAGGTTCACATGGTGTCCTAGAAGGCCACTTCTAGAAGGCCACCTGAGATCCAGAGCTGCCCTAGCCCTGGGGTCCTGAGACCCCAGTAATCCTCGCTGCGATCCCCTGCATTCTTGCAGAACTGTGGCCTGAAGGAATTTTAAAGGGACTGTTTGTGACAGCTGGACACCAGTACTGTCCCCACATCCGGCTACAATAGGTCAGAACGTAGGCCTGAAGCAGCCACCAGAAGTTGTAGGGGAAGCTCTGACCACACCTTCCCAGCTCTAACCCCTGGGCTGAGAGACGGAACCCACTCTACACTACACTGTGATTTCCCTCAATGGTCTGGGGACCCTGCTTTGTTACAGTCAAAGTAGTAACAGCCACGATCACTGGCTTTAGGTGACATTCTTAGCCCTGAAGACTGAGAGGCTGGAACATGGCAGGTATAGGTGTGTGGCCCTGGGCCACCACGCCATCTAACTGCCCACGGCTGTAGACACTCCAGCTGCCAAGTGGCAAGGCCTGAGAGGACGTTATCATAAACTACAGGGGTGGCTGTGTCCTTGGCTGGGGGCTGAGGGTAGACCTATGTGTCCAGAAGCCCCACTCATTCTGGCTTCTAGCAGCAGAGACTGGAAATCAGGGATGGGTAGGGGCAGTAGAGGGCCAGGTACCCCAGACCCAGCCAGAGAGACGACGGACAGCCCTCTGCTAAACTGAAAGCTCATTCTAGAACAAGTAGTCCTGTGCATTTTTCAACGTGAAGGACAAGAGACCAAACATGGAGGAACAGACACTGGAGGGGTGGGGGGATGGGTTCCTTCCCTGCCCTCTGTAAGCCAAGTGCAGCCCACATAGGCTCAAAGGCCTCACTTACCCAGTGCCAGGGATGCCCAGGCCCTCATCCAGGGGAGAGCTGGGTGTCCTCAGCAGCCTATGGCTAGCTCAGCCCCTCTCCTTCCTTCTGGAGACCCCAGGGCCCTGAGTATAGGTACACCAGTTGGTGGCATGGCATTGTAGTGCCTAGGGCCACTAATGAGGCTGCCGTCAGGATGAAGTCAGTGA